>NC_086321.1:349511528-349611528 GCF_036172605.1 Pelobates fuscus
CCCACCACAGGTGCCAAGACATGCTTCACATTCTGCTACGCAGCTGGTAACAACAATGGAACCTCTGTTGAGGACGGACAGATCCCGGAGATCATTTTCTATACCTAGGTCAGAAAACCAGACTCTCTCTCTCGGAATATCAGGCCAAGCCTCCATCCCTCTGGACTGTGGGTGCTAGGCTTGGGTGGCTTTGGCTGGCCAGTTTGTGAGCCTGGAACATGGCACCTTTTCTGTGGGAAATGGGTGAGGGAGCACAACAGACTTTAGTGCGGGAACAGTGCCCCAGTAGTGCCACCCACCATCCCTGTGCCACTTGGCTAGTCATTTGCTTTATCTGCTTTTGGCATGGCTAATAATTTTTGTCCCCTTCCACTTCTCTGCCAGAGACTTACAATGCCAAAACAGAGAAGCCAAGTGTGCCACCTCAACAGGTAATGTTTCACTTCGATGGTAGCTTACTTTACTGGTGGCACCTTAGTCTTTTAGTTGCTACTTTGTTGTTATGACAGTTACATTTTTAGTTTCTAAAGAGTTTACATGGGGATGACTGATGCTTTGAGTGGTGTAGATACATGGACATACTTTTAATTGGTGTGGATTTAAAAAAACAAAAACAAACTTGTGCAGTGTATAGAAATGCATATACAAATGTCTATCTGATACTGTAATGACCAAGTACAGTAGAAGAATTTGCCACTTTTATTTAAAAAGTCCTGCTCTGGCTGTGAAGGGATCATTTAAAATAGTAATTTGTTCATTTTCAACAAGACAACTAATTTTCTCTAACAATTTGTTTTGTCTGTAACATTTCATTTCCTGGTGAGTTAGCACTTTGGTCTTGGTGTATTATAGCCAATATATTATTAACAATATCCGCTTCTGCCTTCCTCGTTACCTGTGATACACCATGTCTCTAACTGTTCCTTTCGTAATGAAGGGATATAAAACCACATGGGAGCACTTGCGTTATGAAGGGTAAAACTCATAAGCTATCCCTTTTCTGGAATGTATTACATATTTAAAGCACTTAGCTCTGTATTTTCCTTCTAAAATATAGGATGATCAAGATTCATTGCAATCATTAATACTCCTGATAGTTAGGATGCTATGCTTATTAGATAAAAAGTGAAACTTAACTGCACAAAGCGAGAGTTTCAATAACTTCTACACGGGGGCAGAATTGATCAGGTCACATGATCCCAGAATCCTTTGTAATTATCTGAATGTACATACAGCGGTGGCCTGCTCTTCAGCCTTGTAAAAAGTAAACGGAATCAAAGCCCAAACATTGTGTGTCTGTCTACTTGAATGTATTGAAAAGTCTCCCAAGATGACCATATTCACACTCCCACCTCAGCCTGCTTGTGTCTTTGTAAATAGAAAAGAATAAATATGTGCAACAGGTGATGTTTGTCTTGTTTTACTTGGATCATTTAATTAAAAGATAATTTTTTTTTTTTTTTCAAGCATTAGTCATACTCCCCATAGGGGGTTTATTTTATTTACATATTTCTAGTCGGAAAAAAATATTTCTCCAATTAATCCTCACAGTACACTATGGGGAAAATGGAAGTAACCGATTAGTGGCAAGAAGAGAAAGTAGTAGCATTGAATCCTTTTGGCTGTGCTGAACCAATCAACTGTCTGGAAATCTATGGACGAAGGAATTGATTTGTTGGGCAATCTATTAGTTCATAGCGAACAAGCATTTGATTTGTTTACTAACAAGTATCATCTGATATATGCAGGAGTCTGTGCAGAAATTGTATATTAGTACAGATGGCTAATAACGCATCTATCTCCTTGTAATCATTAAAGCGGTTTTGTGTGTTTCACGGAGATACTCCAAATTTACTAAACACGTTCCATAGCTAAAAACACATTAGGTGTGCCATCCTGAGACTGTATGTGATTAATGTTGTGAAGATACTTTTGGAAGGTACAGTGAACGTTGGCGGCATTAAGGATGTTACATAGCAAATAAACTCTATTTTATTATAATTATAAAATACATTTATAATAATTTAATCTCCAAAAGCCTTTGCTATCATCAAAAATAGATTTTTTTTAAAAAGTGTTAGATGCGGTTGTCATGTTTTGATCGAGAAATGGAATTAACATTGTAACACGGTAATCTTAGTTTAAAATGCGCAAGTTCAAGCTAAGCTTTTAATAGACCCGTTAATACTGATCCAAAGGTAAAAACCTATCTGAAACAATTTCCAGTTATAGTTTAAAAGGCGAAAACTACTTTTTCTTTTTTTTTTTCTTGACTTAGTGTTATTAGGTCAGTCTCATTGCACATGTAAAGCTGATAAGAAACAATAGAAAGTGGTGTGCGCAAAGATTCTGTTTACTGCCTGTTCCTTCAAACAATATTTATTAAGTGATAATATTCTAATGGTAATTACATTGGACGTACAGTGAAAAGCTCCCTCCAGCAGGACAGATCTTGGTAATCTGCACATTTTGTGTTTTGCAACACTTTATCAAGTTAACCAAAATCAATGAAAATACCCCTTCGTCGCATAGTAAAGGAGACACCTGGGAGATTGTGTGTTATTAACTACTTAAGGATTCTTCGATCCAGTATCACTAAACACTCTCTATAGCTGAAAAGCTTTGTATGAAGAGTGTCTTTTTTATTTTTACAAAAAGTGGATTTTAATAAAAATTTACACTTTTATAAATTAAAATGGTTACACCACCTTGGCGTTCACTATCCTGGTACTTCCTGGTTTGGTTAGCTCAGTGGAGCTAAATTTAAGAAGCCGCAATTACTCAGAGGATCTGCCTTGCAAAAGACGTCTCATAGAGCTGCATTGGGAAGTCTGTGATTGGACAGCCACAGAAAGACTAGGTAGGGGTAGAAGGGGGGGGGGGGGGTTAACAAAGGCCACAGACACGATAACTGCAGGTTTTTCAAGCTTTTTCTTTTAAATATACTCCCAATAAAACATGCATTATTAATTACGTGCAAGATTTCTTTTGGGGTATATCTGCTGAACGGTGATTTTTATTTATTTTGTATTTGGGCAGTGGAGTGTCCTTTTAAGATGAGACAAACTGATATAATATATACAAAAATAAAATAAAACACATACAAAAATATATATATATATATATAAAAACAGCCATGCAAAGTGAAGTAAATACCAAAATGTTAATACATTGAACATTTGACCCTCTTCCACCCCCTCCACTCTACTGAGACTGCTCTTATTAAAGTTACTAATGACCTTATTGCAGCTAAATCCAAAGGCCACTACTCCATACTAATTCTTCTTGACCTCTCTGCTGCCTTTGACACAGTTGATCATGCTCTCCTTCAAACTCTTCAGTCACTCTCTCTGTCCCCTCTCGTGATTTTCCTCTTATCTCTCCCAACGCTCATTCAGCGTCTCCTTTTCTAATGAACACCTCCTCCCCTCATCCTGTCTTGGTTTGAGTCCCCTAAGGCTATGCCCTTGGTTCCCTTCTATTTTCTCTTTATACTGCCTCTCTTGGCAAACCTTTTACCTCTTTTGGATTCCACTACCACCTGTACGATGATGACACCCAGATTACTCTCTCCTCCCCGGATCTCTCCCCTGCAGTCCTGCAACGTGTCACTGCTTGTCTTTCTTCCATCTCTGACTGACTGGATGTCCTCCCGCTTTCTGAAACTCAATCTCTCTAAAATTGAGCTCCTTGTCTTTCCTCCTCTTTCGCTCTCCCTTCAAGTTAGTGGTATCCACTTCAGTCCATCATTGCAAGCGTGCTGTCTTGGGGTCATACTTTATTCTGGCCTCATCTTCGAAACATAGCCCCTTTCTTATGCAAGATGCTACTAAGGAACTTTACCATGCTCTAGTAATTTTCCGCATGGGCTATTGTAACTCTCTCCTAATTGGTCTTCCCAAAAGCTGTATTGCCCCACTACAGTCTGTAATGAATGCTGTTGCCAGACTGATTTTCCTCTCTAGTCGGCTCTCACACCTCACCCTTCTGTCAGTCCTTACATTGGCTTCCTGTATCCTATAGGAGTCAATTTAAAGTACTAACCTATACCTATAAAGCAGTGAACAATTCTAGCCATCTTGGATCTCTTCACAGATCCATAGGTATGCCCCTTCTCGGTCTTTCCGCTCTGCCCATGACCTTCTCCTGTCTGCACCCTTACGGCCAACTCACGCTTGCAGGACTTCACGCGAGCGGCTTGCTTCCTATGGAATAGCCTGCCTACCGCTATCAGACTCACCCCTAGTCTTCAATCGTTTAAGAAGTGCCTTGAAACCCATCTCTTATGGCTTTCCAGAGTAATCTCTACCTCACATACCTGTTTTTTTGCTCTCTCCTACATGGCAGCACTTTACTGTCTCCTCCAGCTCTGCTTTACTCCCCCCTTATTTGATTGCTATTTTCTGGCCTATTTTGTTTTACACTGCACCACTGTAAGCTCATTTGAGCAGGGTCCTCTTTAACCTAGCATTACTGTAAGTTTTCTTGTAACTGTCCTATTTGTAGTTTAATCCCCCTTCTTATAATATTGTAAAGTGCTATGGAATCTGTTGGCGCTGTACACTAGAACCCTTCATTTGTCCTGTTTTTATTTAATTTCATGCAAAAGGTGAGGCTGCTGAGGAGCAGTCTAGGGCAGCAGGATTCACAATGGGAGGGCCCGCGAGGAAGTGTTATGCTCTGGGCAATGTTCTGCTGGGAAACCTTGTGTCCTGACATTCATGTGGATGTTACTTTTACACATACCACCTACCTAGAGATTGTTGCAGATGTTGGTGTTGCTACATCTTAATGTCAGCTTTACCCTTTAATTTAAAAAAAAAAGTATACTTATCCATATACTTAGCCTTCAAAATGTCAATAGCAAAAAATTGAAAATTGGCACAAGTAGAATCTTGGCAATCTATAAAAGGTTGTAAAACATCAATGGAAAATGGAAAAAAGATTGTTGCAGACGTCGTCATGCCAATGGTGTTCCTAAAAATAAAAAAAATTGTCCAGGAATGGTTTAAAGAACGTGACAAAAAGTTCAATGTGTTGCCTTGGCCTCCAAATTCCCCAGAACTCAATCTAATTGAGCATTTGTGGGATGTTGTCCATGGAGGCCTCACATCACAATTTACAGGACTTAAGGGATCTGCTGTTAATATCCTGGTGCCAGATACCACAGGACACGTTCAGAGGTATTATGTAGTCTAGCAGCAAGACCTGCACGATATTAGGCTGGGTGGTTTTAATGTTCTGGCTGATTAGTTTAAGTCCCTAATGTTGCTATCCTTATGAAAATGAATGGATCTAAAATAGTTCATTTTGGTTTCCAAAGTTGGCCGAAATTCGATTCGGAACTAAACAAATAATTTGATAGTGCTGCTGTATATATGTTATACCCTGAATTGCATTCTGATGAATTTATGTAAATACATTTCAATGTTTGTTTTATTAAACAGTGCCACAAGGCCAGATGCAGTCATCTGTATAGTTTATATTTCAGCCCGTGCTCTCAACAAGCCTTATCCGTGAAAGGGAAGGAAAGAGCGTACATACTAATCTAGGTTTTATTACTTAAATAAAAAAAAGACTCCAGCTCATCAAGTGCAACTGTCCTCACATCTACAGTAAATGTGTACAGTTGAAGATTTGAGTTTTTTTTTTTAAAGTCTAGATTACTGTTACATATTTTTATGATAACTTGATTTCCACAAGTTACTAGGCAGCACTTTTGTGTTCTACCTCAGGGATGCCCAGAAGGTAGATCCCCAGATGGCGAAGAACTACAGCTCTCAACCAGCATGGCATGGATTCTTGTAAGACTCACTGCCAGTGTAGCCCACTTTCGAACATATGATTGAGTTCAGAGTCCTCTAACAAAAACTTTAAAATAATGCTGCTAAAACTGACCTTTTAAATAAACTAAAAAAAAAATGTGAGGGGGGGAAAAAGTTCATGATAAAACATTATGAAATTACTCCTTACCACAAGATATAGTTATTGCACTATAAACAATACCAAACTTGAGAGAAAAGGATTTACATTTACCAATAGTTAAATTTACTTGTCAGAACTGTCGAGGAAGAATTTTTTAAATTATTCACAAAGACCAATGTAAAAAAAAAAATAGAAATAAAAAACCCTCCTCCTAACAACTTTATTTCAACATGCCAAAAAAGGTTATGCTTTTAGATCGGAAGTTGGAATAACATGATATGAACAGAAATAATCCTTCTGATGCTGGGTATTGAATAAATGTAGAAAAACAATGTTTCTACTCTATCTTCAGGATAACAACCTTCTTGGTTTGAAACTAAGGAGGTGTATTTCTACCAAAACCCTCATCGGTGTCCATTGCGTTGAGGCATCTCTGAACATAAACACCTTTCTGAAACCCAAGTAACATCCAGCTCTCCAGACACATGTCTGAGGATATCTGCCAACATGGGGTAAACGTGGTCAACTGTTTGAGTTTTAGAAATGTTATTCACATGCCAGTGTTTTACACCAACTTTTTTTATTGTAGTTTGTGGTTTTTCAACATTTGCGTTGTGTGCTAAAACAGCCAATTTAATTCGGGCGGCCATTCCATCCTTTGAAAAACGTACATGCTTTGGGCAAAACTTTAAAACCAAACTGCGGAACACTTTGATACTGCCAGTGTGGCAAAAATGTGTCATTTGCTTAAGGTCTTTTTGCAGCTGTTTGTTCTTAACAAAGTTTGTAAGTTGCAAGTGGACTGGACTATCTCGAACTAACCAGGGTCTACTTCCCATATCCTTTTCCAAAAGTTCTGAATGTGGGCACCCATCTATCAGAGTTCCAGAATCCCACCTGTGCTGATTAACAACATGCAGAAGAACTGAGTTCCACTGTTCCCTCATTAAATTGACATTGCCTTTACATTGCGAACTTGACATCCACATTTGATTTATAATGGCTTTTCGCCAAGGTATTAGCGGTTTACATGTTTTCCGCTTGGCAAGTCTTGACAATTTTCTTTTAAGGTGCCTACAATAGTGCCATAAGTCAAACTGATGGTTTATTTGTCTGTATTCATCTCGCATGATTTTAGTTATTCCAATATGCCTGTCTGTTGCTAAATAAGCCACTATCAATCCTTCGTCTAAAACTTTATTTAAACACTTCCGGAACACTTTGGATTCCGTATCAATAGATGACTTTCTTTCAGATACCCGAATGGTGTTGCATTCAATAATTTTTTGGGTAGATTCTTCTATGAGAGTGTACATGCAATATTTTCTAGAGAACACAGAGTGGCCACTTTGTCCATCTCCAGAAAGGCAAATTGCCTTGTCCTTCAGATTATCAATAATATTATGTCGATCTTTGGTATGGTGAAGATGAATAACAGGAAAAATAAAGTTTTTTTGGTAATCTGAATGAACAGTTTTTGAAATATAGGGCACGCCCAAAATGCTAAACATTTCATGAAGTTTGGAATAATGCAAACCACTTAATAAAACAGCCGCACTTGATAGGATATTTCCACAGGAATGAGTCCCTACCATGGGTTGGCTTCTCCAAAAAAGGTTTCTGTGATTATTTTCACATGTTAAATAAACAGTCAATAAAGTTCCAATGATGTTCTTTTCGACTGTAATTATGGATGATTTGCAAGTGTCAGCGTGGCAAGAGAGTTTCACTTTTGACAACAATTGATCTAGACAGCTATCAAACACAAGAAATTTCTTTTCGGACACAAAATCTTCTGGTGTACGTTCAAATGTATGGTATCCAACATGTTCCTCGCATTCAGGGATCAAATCTGGATCGCCTGTGGTAATATGTTGTTGAGGCGTTGTCTCCACTGCAAGCGGTGTATCTGAAATGACACCAACAACCGGTTGAGGTGTGAACTGAGTTTCTACCAATGTTGCCGGGTGAGGCTTTGACAGAGTAGATTGAAGCTCAGAAAACTGGATTGCGTTATCAGTTTGTGTATATGCATCTGTAAAAGATGGTTTCTTATAGTATTCTGATGATAATTTAATGTCGTCCTCTAAAGGTCCGGTCCACGTGAAGGCATCTTTCATGACACGGTCCTCTCTTGTTGAAGTCTGTGCGTTCCTTTTTCCTTGAAAAACAGAAGTCTGTGTTTTCAAAGACCTTTTTCCATAATAGTTAGATGTTATGGTACCCTTCTTTGATGTTCTGACCACCTCAGTATTTGAGGCTTTGTGAAACATGAATTTACTTGTTAAAACAGAATAATCTAACTTTTCAGAGTAGTCGTGGTCCAGAAGTTCATTTTGAGAAGGGTATGAGGAAAACATTCCACTGTTTTCTTGACTTTCAATGGTTGCTAAGCTTGGTACTAAATTCATATAAGTAACCACAGGGGCATCTGTTTCCATTAGCTCAGGTTTAATGCACAGATGTGGCGTTGGTTTTTCTTTTGAGGTTGGTGTGGTTTCTTCATTACATGCGAAGATTGTAGGAACAGCATCGGGTTTTAGGAATTTTCTTTGACCAGCTGTGGAGTATGCCTCTGCTGCAAAATGATCGGAACACATTCTAAAAGTGTTTCTCTTTTTTTCATCATGGATGTTCTGGACCAAAAGATTAATATCTCTATATTCCTCACCAGTAGCCAACAGCCAAGACTTAATTCTTTTGGGTGAACATGGAAATGTGTGCAGAGAGAAAGGAGCACCAGTTCCCCTTTGCCTATTTTTGCATTTTTTCACGATACACTTAGGCATCTTTTTTTGGATATCTGAAATAAATACGTTTGTTAAAATTAATATCATACGTTTAATTCTAACTCAAAAAATTAAATTTGGCTTATAAAATGAAATATGTGAAAGAGATACAATATTCAGTTTGGTAGAGAAATTAATAATGTCAGTCAGTGCATATTCAGGTCCTGCTCCCATCAATTCTGCCAGAGTCTATAATTAGGTTGTTTTTTCCTCCCCATATAGGTTTTAATGGGGAACTGAAATTGTTAGGATGGAAAAAGAAAAAAAAATTATAGAAAATGAAAAGTGTCTGGAAGAGTATAGAAAGTATGCAGAGTGAGATGAAAAGAAAGCTACCGAAAAAAAAACTTTTAAAAAGAAAGGAGAAGACTTGGGAAGGGAGAATTAAACAAATCAAGGTTATGATGATTGGAGTAATTCTTTGTCATTTTGGTGTATAGATTGTGACCCTGCGGTCTAACTGCTCAGTTATCTGCTGTTAAGCAGTTACATCCCTTTATATAGGCAGCACTAACCAAATCGTCCTTGAGTGTGACTTTTTTTATAAAAAATAAATTGGTTTCATGTTTACAGCACAATGTTTACTTTAGACGTTTTCACCTCCTGCTCTGTTGCTTAATCACACACAAGATTGCAGTAAGCTATAGCATGCTATTAGCAAAGCAGTTGATGAATTCTAAATTAAACCACACTTTGTAATAAGGGAAGATACTTTTTTTTTTTTAAACTTTTTCTGTGTGTGGAGGCTGTTGGAGTCTCAACAAGGGAAGTGTGGCTAGGGCTATATAAACAAAGTGAATTAACTCCTAAATGGCAGAGAATCGAGCAGTGAGAATTCTGGGGCAGGATCTGTGCACCTAAAGTTGTTTTGGTTCCGAGAGTGTCTCTTTAATGCGGCAAGAAAGAAGGTTGCAGACGAGGTACTTGTTTTTCAAAATGCTTGAGAATTGTATGACTGCAAACCATGGTGCCGCATCCATAATCTCTTGGCATCCTAACCTCTGCAACAACCTCTATTGATTACTGTGTTTAGTGTGCTCTTTAATATAAACTTGCTGCATCGTTAACGTACCAGATATTTAGTTCAGATGTAGCTTTTGCTTTTGTGTGACTTATCCAAATATACTTTTGCTGTCTTTTGCGGAGATCACTCCGTCTGAAAAGAAATGAATACAATTTATGTGTGCATACATATACTCTTTGATTTTCTTAAAATTAATTTTAAAGGGACACTATAGTCACCAAAACAATTTAAGCTGAATGAAGCAGTTTACTTTATAGATTATGCCTCTGATGTTTTACTATTTAATTATCTGTAATTTAGGTGTTAAATCACTTTTCTTTCTGTTTATACAGCCCTAGTCACATCTCCTATGGCTGTGACTGACACAGCCTGTGTGAAAGAAATAATGGTTTCATTTTCAATAAGATGTTACTTATTTGGTCTCCCCAAAAGCCGATTGGTCTCCCCAAAAGCCGTACTGCCCCGCTACAGTCTGTAATGAATGCTGCAGCTAGACTGATTTTCCTATCCAGTCGGTCCTCTCACACCTCGCCCCTCTGCCAGTCCTTACATTGGCTCCCTGTATCCTATAGGAGTCAATTCAAAGTGCTAACCCATACATTTAAAGCACTGAACAATTCCAGCCCCTCTTATATCTCTTCACTGATCCAGAGGTATGCCCCTCCTCGTACCCTCCGCTCTGCCCGCGACCACCTCCTGACCGCTGCTCGCACCCGTACGGCCAACTCACGCTTGCAGGACCTCTCACGGGCGGCTCCTCTCCTATGGAATAACTTGCCTACTGCCATCAGACTCTCCCCTAGTATTCAATCATTTAAGAAGGGCCTTAAAACCCATCTCTTCAGGAAAGAGTATGGCCTCCCAGAGTAATCTCTCCCTTACATACCTGTCTCTTGCTCTCCTATGGGATAGTGCATTGCTCTCTCCTCCAGCTCTGCTTCACTCCTACTTGATATTTCCTATCCTAATGTTTCTAATACCCCACCTCCTATAGACTGTAAGCTCATTTGAGCAGGGTCCTCTTCAACCTATTATTCCTGTAAGTTTTCTTGTAATTTTCTTATTTATTGTTGCATCCCCCCCTCTCAAAATATTGTAAAGCGCTACGGAATCTGTTGGCGCTATATAAATGGCAATAATAATAATAATAATAATAATAATTTTAAAAGTTTGTATCTCCTGCTCTGTAAATTGAAGTTTAATTACATATAGGGGGCTCCTGCAGGGCCTAGCACGCTATTAACAGAACAGGAGATAAGAAATTCTAAATTAAACAGAGTTTACAATAAATTAAGTATAAACATTTGATGACTCTTTACAGGGAGTGTTTAGGAAAGCTGTGTACATCACATGCAGGGAGGTGTGACTAGGGCTGAATAAACAAAGTGAATTATCTCCTAAATGGCAGAGAATTGAGCAGTGAGACTGCAGGTGCATGATCTATACACCAAAATTTCTTCATTAAGCTAAAGTTATTTTGGTGATTCTAGTAGCCCTTTAACCCCTTAGTGATCGCGGACGTACAGGGTACTTCAGACAAAAAAACGGTTGTTAACGACCACTGACGTACCCTGTACGTCTGTGGCAAATATGAGCGCTGGAAGCAATTGCTTTCAGCCGTTCTAAGGGTATTGCAGCGATGCCTCGATGTCGAAGGCATCCTGCCTGGCCGCCAAGTGATCGCTCCCCTGGAGTGCTCACTTCCCGGGTTACTCCACATGTAGTGCTCTGCCTGTCTGCTGGTATTCTTAAATTATTTAGCCGATCGCCTCTGTTCCCCTGCCGGCGATATGACTTTCTCTCTGCCTGGGGGGACTGTCTGACAGTTCAGACAGTTCAGACAGTCCCCCCCCCCCCCCCCTTGGCTAAATAGGACCCCATGGGCCATGTGATCGCTCTGAAAAAGCGGTCACATGGCCGCAATAGGCATCCATAGTGTTGCCTCATCCCCTGCTGTTGAAAAAGAGTTTTAAAAAAAAGTTTTAAAATAAAGTTAATATATTTAAAAAAAATAAAAAATAATAATAATAAAAAAAAAATATATATATATATCTTATAAATAACGTCATACTAAGTATTTTTTACATTATATATACATATATTAATATAAAAATACACTTAGAGTAAAATTACACACACACACACATATATATACATACATAAAGATAGGTCCTGTGCTCACTCCCATCACTACTGGGCGGCAGCAAAGACTACAGTACACATCAGGATGGGGGCGTGTCCGGCGGCCGACGAAGATGGCTGTGTGAACGAGCTGCTCCTCATGGCCCCAGCATATAACGCTTCAAAAAAAGCTTACCCCACGCGCACTCACCTCATCATGGGGCGCACTAAGAAGCAGACGGAGCCCCAGGGTACCCCCAGACCAACGGGATCCGGGGCCGAGCCCTCTATCCGCTCCTTCCTAATCACCCCACGGGACTTTGCGTCCCAGCCGGAAATGGAGGCCTCAACTGAGACTGCGACTCCCGCCAGATTTTCCCCGGCTTCATCAGCCTCCCCAGAGATACGGGGAACGCTAGACGGGGACCTGCGCGCCCTCCTGCCCAATTTACTTACCAAGGCAGACCTGGACGCCCTCTCTGACCGCCTTAGCAGAGTTATAAGGGAGAAATTGGCCCAGGTAAGGGCAGATGTAGCCTCAATAGACGCACGCCTTACTGTCACAGAGACAGATACTAGCACCCTCCAGACCTCGCCCGCACTTCCATTAACAGCTGTGAAGCCAGCTTGGCCCACCTAACCACCTGGGTGGATGATCTTGATAATAGGGGCCGCAGACTCAATCTAAGAGTGCGGGAGGTGAAGGAGGGGGGCCCGACAGAGAACCTACCCGAGATCCTACGCACAGTGTTTAGCCATGCCCTGGGGGGACAACAAATCCATAGACTGGGCCTGGTCAGGGCCCACCGCACTCTGCGCATACCTCCTGCACCCGGCGAACAGCCACGGGACATTGTCTGTTGCCTAGACAACTTTGCCATGAAGGAAGATATCCTGGGCGGCGCACGCCGCATGAACACAATCCGCATCGATAACCAGCATATTTCCATATACCAAGACTCCTCCCGCTACACCCTGCAGGCAAGAAAGGCTCTCAGACCAATAACCATGGCACTCCAAGCGGCAGGTATTCCCTACAGGTGGGGATACCCCTTCTCGCTATCCGCACGCAGAGGACCGGACCTCCACGTCATAAGGTCCCCGACGGACGTCCCTGGATTCCAGCGCTCCCGCAGATACAGGTTCCGAACTGGCTGACCCACCAGTTCATACGCCAAGCAGCAGGCCCTCCACCACCACCACCGGGCAGAGATCAGGGCAGGAACAGGCCCCAACGTGACCGCCCATGGCACCCGGACCCAACAGGGCCAGAAGAGTAAACTCCGTAGGAGCCCTACCACGATAAGAGGAGACCAAGCACCAACGCGACCATCCATCACTCCATGAACTTGTGAGTACTTTCCATTGACTGGGGACATTGTCCATACACACGCTACATCACAGGGATGGCATACACCTTGGGGAGGGGGGCACGTGGGGGACCGGGACATAGCCGCACATGGGAGCTAAACTTAAGCCTTTTGCACGGGGACACAAACGCCACTACAGGCGGAAAGACTTCAGGCCTTCTAAACAGCGGACACTGCAAGAGGCCTGGATAATCCGAACTCAAAGGCACCAAAGGATCTCCAGGACGCTTCACAATTATATTAGACATAACTGCTACAATTTGTCGGGAGGATTGGAGGAGGGGGAAGAGGGGACTGTTCTTCACCGCACAGACGCACGACACCCAGTAGAGCGGGTGGCCTCAGGGGGGGAGAGGAGGATAGGGAGGGGAACACAACCTAAGGGGGGGGGGGGGAGGGAGAGAAAGAAAAAAGAAACCAAAAAGAGGAAAAATGGAAAAATAAAACAGCAATAAAGATAACAAAACGGAAAGAGAAAGGGAAAGGGTGGGGAGAGGGGTGAAAAGGGAAAAAAAAAAACCAGACAAAAAACAGGAGGGGGGAAGTGGGAACGGAAAAATGTTTTAAAAGGGAACGGGAAAGGGAAAAAAGAAGAAAGAAAAAAAAAAAAAGGGCAGTGAGAGAAAAGGAGGGAGGGGAAAAAGGGAGAGAGGGGAGGAGAACACACAAGGCGTAACACACGCACAGAGGATGCTCAGGCATCTGTTCCGAATGTAATTGGCAGCACTACACTGTGAAGCTCACCACTGCGACACACGCACCGATTCACCTACACGACCACCCGGCTCACGTCCACTGCCCCCCCCCCCCCCCTCAAAGGGACATGTACCCAACCTCACTATAACTCACGAAATACCCACACTCGCACCTACATCCCGCAACCCACACAATAGAATACGACCAAGAGAAGACCGGAGACATGGAACTCACAAAACTGTCTACACACAGACGGCACGGTGCATAACATGCCCCACGACCCACACACATAGGGGTAGCTTACCCGGACGGGTAAAAGGGCCTACACGAGCCACACCACCACACTATCGGTCAAACACTGGTCATTGTCTCGGACGACTGGACAGACGGATATACTCTATACCCGACGCTGTTCAAGGCTGACGGAGGTCACCCCCCGTCGACCAGGGACTGGGGCGGGATACCCGAACCCCCCACAGGGTAAGGACTAGAAGCACTCCCACTTAGGCAGAGTGCCCCTGTCTAGGAGCGGTCCCGGGCGCCAGATCCTCTAAGCCTGTGGACCCCACTACAAGGACATTAGTCCACTAACCTGATCTAATACTAGGTCCCATCAGGACCAACTCCGACACACCACCGTACACAAACTCTCCACCCCCCCACCCCTTCTTTTTTTCCTCTCTTCTTCTCTCTTCTTCTTCTCTCTTCTTCTTCTCCCCCCTTCTCGACCTGATCCCCCCCCACCCACCGCCGCGGGTGCCCCAGATGGCCGTCCAGGGGCCGCAAGCCCCAGGGACTGCCCGCTACATCAAAGAAAATCTGAACGTCATTTCATACAATGTCCGGGGCCTCAACATACGGGAAAAACGCTCCCGACTCCTACGAGATCTGAAACGATACCACGCATCCGTAGCGTTCATCCAAGAGACGCACTTTCAGGAGAACCGTACAGCATCCCTAAGAGACCGCAACAACCCACTGCGCCGCACACTGGGCGTAGATATCCTGTTCTCCAGGGGGATCCCATTCGTCGAATCAGACACACTTCGCTGCCCTCATGGCAGATACATCTTTGCGAAGGGGACCATACACGACCAGACATACACCTTCGCGAATATCAATGCACCAAATGCTAACCAATACAGATTCCTCCGGGCGACACTAACCACCTTGATGGGCTTCACGGAAGGCACAATGATTATAGGCGGAGATTTCAACTTACCGCTCCATCACCAAGACACTTCGGCAAACCCCGCTCAACAGACACGCGCGGACGGTACAGCTCCTACACCACCACCAACTCACGGATTGCTGGAGAGCGCTGAACCCCACCGCAAGGGACTACACATTCTATTCCACGACTCACGCCACTTACACCAGGCTAGATTACTTCCTCCTGCCATACCACCATCTACCCCTCCTCATGGAATCAGAAATTCTGCCCATGTCATGGTCAGACCACAACCCCATTCGTATAAGACTCAAGTCACCAATGTTTCGACCCCACCAGGTATCTTGGCGCCTCAATGAATCGATCCTTGCAGACCCAACCCTGGTCACAACAACAAAACAAACTATCCAGGACTACTTTCTCACCAACGAAACCGAAGATACGACACCCCTGATGTGCTGGAAGGCACACAAAGCAGTGCTCCGTGGACATTTTATTGCGCACTGCTCGACGCGTAAAAAGGCACACAACCAACAAGTACAGGACCTCAACAAGGAAATAGCGGAACTGGAATACCATCACAAACGGACGATGGACCCTTCCACGTACCGCGACCTACTTCTCAAGCGCACCCAGCTCACCGAACACCTGAACCAAGCAATCCAACACGGAAACAAATGCAGCAGACTCCTAGCAAACCTACTGAAACAACGCAGGAATCACCTATATATTCCCAAGATTAAAAACACTGACCAGCAAATGTGCCATCTCCCGGACCAGATCGCAGCGGCTTTCACCCAATACTACGAAGACCTCTACAATTTACAAGGTGACGCACAGGCCAACGAGGCACCCCGCAGGACCGAGGCCATCCGTGCATATCTCCATGCAGCCGGACTGAAACAATTAACCACCCCAAACCGGGACGAATTGGAGGCCCCCATAACAGTAGAAGAACTGGCATACGCAATCAGAAAAGCAAAGACGGGGAAAGCACCAGGGCCAGACGGATTACCGCTACAATACTATAAAACCTTCCTACCAGACCTCCTGCTGAAACTACACTCAGCTCTGAACTCAATTCTAGACGGCGCTACCCCCTCAACCCCATTCATGGCAGCAAACATTACCCTCCTCCCGAAAGAGGGTAAAGACCCGACATCCTGCGCAAGCTACCGCCCGATATCGGTCCTGGATGTGGACGTCAAACTCTTGGCGAGCGTGCTGGCCAACCGTTTGGCACCACTACTCCCAGACCTGGTCCACCCAGATCAGACGGGGTTCATCCCTGGAAGAGAGGTCCGAGACAACACCATACGGGCACTGAACCTGATCTCCGTAGCGGCGCAATCCGACCAACAGACCCTGATCCTCTCCACGGACGCCGAAAAGGCTTTTGACAGGGTGGACTGGGAATTCCTCTTCGAAACCCTCCGGGGCCTGGGCATCGGCCCCAAATACATACAATGGGTAGAGGCGCTCTACAGTGCACCGACGGCTAGACTCCGCATCAACGGGGCCCTCACAGACCCGTTCCACATCCGCAACGGAACACGCCAAGGGTGCCCCTTATCCCCCCTGCTCTTTGCACTAACCCTGGAGCCATTCCTTAACACCATCAGAGGCAACGAGACGATCCGTGGACTCAGTATAGGCCGATCACACCACAAAGTCCTGGCATATGCAGATGACCTGCTTTTCATTGTACAACAACCGGCCACGACGCTACACACGATCATGACTGAATTCGAAACATACGGCAACATCTCCAACTTACGCATCAACTACAGCAAATCGGAAATCTTAAACCTTAATGTTAGACACACCCAAACGCAGACGCTCAGACGCCGCTTCCTCTTCCGCTGGTGCGCCACCAAGATGAGATACCTAGGGGTATGGCTCACACCAAACCCAGCGGATCTCTACCACCACAACTACCTACCTTCTCAAAACTGTGCAGGCCGAACTTCAGGCCTGGAACACCTACTACATATCGTGGCTAGACCGCGTTAACGCGGTGAAGATGACCCTATTCCCTAAATTCCTCTTCGTCTTCCAGACGATACCAGTCGCAGTGCCGAAGAGCTTTTTCACATCCATCCAAGCGGCAGTCCGTTACTTCATCTGGAAGGGCAAGTCCCCCGAATAGCCCACTCCCAGTTGACACTCCCTAAACTCAAAGGGGGACTTCAGGAAGTATTACATTGCGACCCACCTCACCCGAATCATCGGCTGGTCGACAGCACAAAGAGACAAGCTATGGGTTCAACTTGAAGCGGATCGCTCCGGTTGCGACCTTCGAGCCCTACAGTGGATCACCCCAGAAGCGAGCCGACGCACCCCGCACGCGAACCCATTTGTGAAAGCCACCCTCCGCATCTGGCACCAAAACGGCCCCAAATACTACCTCACTACAAACCCGAGCCCTCTACTTCCACTCAGGAGAAACCCAGATTTCCCGGCGGGAGACATGGGACCCACCCTGAGATTGAGGACCGACACCACAATACCCCGAATGATAGACGTACTCACACCCCCTTGCTCTATAAAGCCAATTGCAGACCTGTTTCTGGACCAAAGGCACACCTTCCTCCACACCATAGCAAGGGAACAACTACAGAGATATGCACGCTCGATCCCCCAACGACCGAGCCTTACACGGGATTCTACAGAGTTTGAGTCCCTGTGCCTGTCGGAGGCACCCCCCCCCCCCCCCCCCCCCGAGAGCGATCTCCCAGATCTACACCACACTGACGACTGGACGATACCTTCTGGCACCACCATGCATTAGGCGCTGGGAAGACGACTTAGACGTAACACTCACGGACGCAGACTGGGATAAGATCATTACACTCACCCAGAAGACCCAAGGGTCGGCGAGGCTCCAAGAAAATTCGTATAAAGTATTTGCGAGATGGTACATCACTCCAGCAAACCTACATGCTAGAGACAGCACGAAACCAAACACGTGCTGGTGATGCGGAAAGGAGCCAGGATCATTCCTCCACCTATGGTGGGACTGCTCCCTCATCCGCCCGTTCTGGGAAGCGGTGGGCCGAGTGCTTAACGAAACCACAGACGAAAACATCCCAGTGGCGCCGGCACCTTTTCTACTACACCATACAACAACACCCACGCCGGCATACAAACGATCAGTGATACCGAGGCTCCTCAATGCAGTGAAAGCAACAGTCCCAATCTGCTGGAGGCAACCATGCACCCCCTCACTCAAGCGCTGGGTGGAGGAGGTGGAAGACACCCGGAGATTTGAGGACCTGAAGGCAACGACTGCAAACGCCAAAGAGAAACATCTTAAGAGATGGTTCTACTGGCTAAGACACATCGCCTCGGATGACTTTGTGACGCTCTTGAATGCATCTGAACGCTGAGAGGAACACATGGGCAGCGTGCGGGGGGAGACCACCTGGGGCACCGGCGGAGTAGAGCTCCCCGGAACAGGGATGGGAGACAAAGAGTGACCGGATGACTAAGATACCCACCTGCCGCCGAGCTGCCTCCCCTCTCTTCCCCCCCCCTTTTTTTTCCCTCTTCTTATTCTTCATCTTCTACCACTCTTCCTCACCCTCTCTTCCGCCCCACACAAGTACCAGACTCACACCTTACACGACCACAACCCCTAGAGGGCGACACACATGCACGCAGACATACGAACATAAACCATACCCCAACTAACGACATAACCTACAATTTCGACCAAAGCACAACTCCATACACTACCTACTAGCACACCAAGACTCAGAACAGACGCTACAGACTGAGCCACAAAAACGCTCTTACTATCCCAAGCAACTGTGAACAAGTGACACCGCCAACACCAGAACAAATATCGGCATTAACCACCTAGACACAAGAAACAATATACTAATGCAATGGTCTCACCCGTTGACTAACCGGGTACAATTTCATGCCAGATGTACAATATGCAGTGCCTCTGCGCAGGCACCAAAAGGACTAAAAGTGATGTATATGCTGTGACTACGTAGGTGAAAAGAAAACACAAACACAACAAACTAGCCAACACAAGACTACTACAAATACCAACTAGCACAAAGCTACTCCGCAAACTAGCTACCACAAAGCACCTACACAAACCAGCTAACGTGAGGCAACCATACAAACCAGATAACAAAAAAATATCTACACAAACCAGTTAACACAAGGCAACTACACAAACCAACTAACACAAAACAACTACGCAAACCAATTAAAACAGGACAACCACACAGACCCATATCACACAGGTTATACCCGCCTAGTCAATGTATCTTGAAGTACGCACCTGCTTAATTAAACTAACTACACATGTTCAATTTACCTGTTTCAATGTTGACGCCTCTGCGTAGGCGACCATATGCTTTTACAATATCATGTTTGAATTCCACAAATACAATGTGATGACAATAAAAAACGATTTAAAACAGTACACATCAGTCATAGTAAAAACCAAAGAAAAACAAGTTACCTGCGCTCTCTCCTTAAAGGGAAACTCCAGTGCCAGAAAAACGATCCGTTTTTCTGGCACTGGAGGGTCCCTCTCCCTCCCACCCACCAATCCCCGGTTACTGAAGGGGTGAAAACCCCTTCAGTCACTTACCTGGGACAGCGGCGATGTCCCTCGCCGCTGTCTCCGCCTCCGCGACGCTCCTCCTAATGATTACGTCGGCCGGTGGGCGAGACTAATCTCGCTCACCGGCCGAGGAGACCTAATGCGCATGCGCGGAAATGCCGCGCATGCGCATTACGTCTCCCCATAGGAAAGCATTGAAAAATCATTTCAATGCTTTCCTATGGGGTTTTGAGCGACGCTGGAGGTCCTCACACAGCGTGAGGACGTCCAGCGACGCTCTAGCACAGGAAACCTGTGCTAGAACCCAGGAAGTGACCTCTAGTGGCTGTCTAATAGACAGCCACTAGAGGTGGAGTTAACCCTGCAATGTAAATATTGCAGTTTATGAAAAACTGCAATAATTACACTTGCAGGGTTAAGGGTAGTGGGAGTTGGCACCCAAACCACTCCAATGAGCAGAAGTGGTCTGGGTGCCTGGAGTGTCCCTTTAATCCCTATGTATTTTTAAAACAAATTGAGTTTTTTTTTTAGTTACCCTATTATATATAATTATAAAAAATAAATACAATTAAAAAAAAAAATATACACGTAGACTTCAAATATATAAATATGTATATATATTTAAATTCTACGTGCATATTTATGTAATATTTTTACATAATTAAGTAATTTTATTGATTGCAATTTGGGGGACCTGCCTGACAACCCTGGCCGAAATGGGTACTGTTTTACTCGGAAGACTTCGCTAAACACAAATATTAGTGTTTCAAAACAGCAAAACAAATCACAGCGATGATATTTCGAGTGAAAGTGAAGGTTTTTTTGCATTTTTCACACACAAACTGCACTTTCACTGATGAGATCATTGTTGTGATATGTTTTACTGTTTTGAAACACTAATATTTGTGTTCAGCAAAGTCTCCTGAGTATAACAGTACCCCACATGTAGAGGTTTTATAGTGTTTTTGAGCGTTACAGAGTCAAATATAAGGCTTGATATTCCATTTTTTCACATTGAAATTTGCCAGATTGGTTATGTTGTCTTTGAGAGCATATGGTAGTCCAGGAATGAGAATTACCCCCATGATGGCATACCATTTGCAAAAGAAGACAACCCAAGGTATTGCAAATAGGATATGTTCAGTCTTTTTTAGTAGCCCCTTAGTCACAAACACCGGGCAAAGTTAGCATTTATAATTGTTTTTTGCATTTTTAACACACAAACAAATATAAATGCTAACTTTGGCCAGTGTTTGTGGCTACTAACAAAGACTGGACATAGCCCATATTGAATACCCTGAGTTGTCTACTTTAAAAAAAAAATGTACGTGTGAGGTGTGATTCAGAGATTTATGACAGATAAGTGTTACAATGTCACTATTGAACAATTTAAAAAATATATATTTTGAAACTGCAATGTCCTACTTGCACTTATAGCCCTATAACTTTCCAAAAAAAGCTAAGAACATGTTAACATTGGGTATTTTTAAACTCAGGATAAAATTTAGAAACTATTTAGCACATTTTTTGGGGGGGCGGTTGTAGATGCGTAACTGATTTTGGGGGTCAAAGTTAGAAAAGGCGTGTTTTTATTTTCATTTTTTTCATCATATTTTATAATTTATAGTAAATTATATGATATGATAAAATAATTGATACGACGAAATATCTTTAGAAAGACCATTTAATGGTGAGAAAAACGGTAAATAATATGTATGGGTACAGTAAATGAGTAAGAGGAAAATTACAGCTAAACACAAACACCGCAGAAATGTAAAAACAGCCCCGGTCCTTAACAGTAAGAAAATTGAACTGAAACTGGTCACTAAGGGGTTAAGACCACTATTGCACCCCCAATGCACACATGGTATAAGCCAAGTATATGGAGTATAAAATATAGGTGCTCATGAACCACTATGTTAATTGGCAGTGTGGAAGGTGAATATAAATGGATGAGAAAGAGTGAGAGGCACAGGTAGTGGAGACAAGCACCAGAGATGTATTCGAAATTTACCTTTTTGCTGAGATCTTTCTTGCTTTCATAGAATTTGCCTGTAAAAGCAGTGTTGATCGAACTGTGGAAATATTACAATAAATGTCAGTAACATTTATTTTAAAAAATTATTTGATATAAACATCTGTTCAAATGTATAATAAAATGGACGATAAAGACATCCTATCAAATTAAATACAAGGTCATTCACTTGAATAAGAATGTTTGGGAAATCAAAGTAAATTTAAAAGTTAAAGCCAAAGTAGCTAAACTCAGATGCCTTGCTGACTTCCAGCGTGGCTTTTTTGATCTTATATTTGAAATTCACTATGAAATCCTGACAATTCTCAGTTTAGTTAAAAACTCTGTAGGAAGCCAATACGCTAAGTCTGTACTGTGCTTCAGATATTGGATACAGAACGCTCGCTTGTATAATAATAACAAAGTATTTAACCAGGAAAGGTACATTCAGATTACTCTGGTTTCCAAGTACGTCCTGGGGATGTTACCTTAGCCTAACATCCAGGGGTTGTTACTATCACCCAATTTTAATGGTACTCATTTTATCTACCTCGGAAGGATGAAAGGCTGAGTCAACCCTGTATCATAGTATTCATAAATTGAGTTTTTCTGTTTTGTTTTAATAAAACAACTTTGTATACATGTGTAAAATGCTTGAAGAATTGTACGATAGTGTTACTACTGGTTCTGAGATTTATTTGCAAAACAAGAATATTTTCAGGGTTAGTGAATTTCAAATTTAAGTTCAAAATAGCAAAAATTCTCAGCTGTGCTTTCAGTTCAGCTACTCCGAATGTAAATTTGAAGTTTACTTTGAATTCTCACTTTACGGAATAACCTTGGTGTTATTTCACGGGATGCGGTGGTGCAATACTGTGTTTTTGATAACATTATGCCTGTTGGTGAGGAGGAAGTTGTCATAAACCTGCCCTCTCCCATCATGGACTACCCAGATGCACACAGACTAGGCTTCAACGGTCCTATTAATAGGGGGACTGATTTAAAAAAAAACACACAAAAACATGGTTTCTGGCCCATTCCACATTATGAACGTCACTTATTGTACAAAATCAGTACTATTTATAATAATGAGCGTACAAGCTGAAATTCTGTTTTTCATAATGTAGAGATTATGACCAATCCAGATCTGTTGACTATTCATAATTACAACTGACCATTTGAGTTTGTGGTACTTTAAATAATAGTTATGCATCCAACTAGTGCAGGTAATAATTTTAATTTTACTAGGGTGTTAGGTCACAGGCAAATTGGTTACTAGACACAAACACTTTAGTAACACAGGGACGCGCACTTGGTTTGTTTGGCAATTTAACCATACTGAACTTTAGTATAAGCATTTATAAAGTGTTTAAAATTTCAAGTCCTATGGTACTAAAATGGTTATGCGTCACAGCAAGTCTAGAGGGACTGAATTTTCACTCACCAATGGCAAGTGTAAATGTTGCGTAAAAAATAAATTATTTTTTGTGTGTGTGTGTGTGTGTGTATATATTATATATATATATATATAAAAAAAAGATCAGGGGCAAGAAATATATTAAAAGGGAATCGGCAGAATGGACGGCAAATAGCAAAAACTACACCATATGGAAGTTTACAAATGTGACCCGCAGTTGGAACTATGCATTGAGATCAGAGATCACCATTGGTATTGAAAACAACTACACTAGTTTGCCTTTTAAAAACAAAAATAAAGTGTGTGTGCCAGTTTAAACAGGAGACATGCTATGTTAAAGGGACTCTCCAGTGCCAGGAAAACAAATCTGTTTTCCTGGCACTGCAGTGCCAACCTCCAATGTCGCTGTATGGGTTAGAACCCCTTCAATGACTTACCTGAATCCAGCGCCGATGTCCCTCGGCACTGGGTCAGGCTCCGGCCGGGGAGACCTAATGCGCATGCGCGGCAATAGCCGTCCTCATAGGAAAGCCTTATTTAATGCTTTCCTATGGGGATTCCGGCTACGCTGGAGGTCTTCATGCATAGCGTGAGAATGTCCAGCGTCGTATAACACACTTTCCGTGTTCTAAGAACACGGATGTCCCTCTAGTGGCTGTCTGATAGTCAGCCACTAGAGGAGGAGTTAACCCTGCAAGGTAATTATTGCAGTTTATGAAAACTACAACAATTACACTTGCAGGGTTAAGGCTAGTGGGAATTGGCACCCAGACTGCTCCAATGGGCAGAAGTGGTCTGGGTGCCTGGAGTGTCCCTTTAAGCCAGGGAATTAAATAATAATAATAATAACAATAATTAGTGTAAGTGGAGTGACCCTCACACAGTGTAAATGATTTATCCAATTATCCTTCCTTATTCCTATGGTGAGCTGGAGAGCAATGTTAGAGGTAGCCCAGCCTCCCTGCCTGCTCGCCCTCACTCAGTGAATGCACTCTGAGAGCAGGTCGGCAGGGAAGGGGTTAATGCAGGGTAACCATAGTTACTGTGCTGGGCGGCGCACACGATGTGACGTCACAGGCAGCCTCCAAGGCCGCTCTCACGGAGGCAGAGTCCAGAGCGCCTGCACTGAGCGAGCCGGCGGCGCACGCGATGTGACGTCACGGAGCCGAGAGGAGGGCTGCACCATGGGCTTCACAGCTGCAGTGATTTCCGGTTCCTGAAGGCGGAAGCCCCGCCTCCATACAGGCATAATGTAAACAAACAAGATGGCTGCAGACCAAAGCTGCACCTGACTGTCACTAGCAGGAAAATACCCAGTGTCAGATATCTGAGGGTTGCAGAGTTTGTAAAAATTGTTTTTAATTAATTAATTTATTCATTTTAATAGGGTAACTTTTATAAAAATATAATAAGTTTACATTAAATTTTTGTTTATTACATTTATCATTTTTACCACCCTGATTAACAACAGAAGGTCTAATAATAATTACTTTCTATTATTTTATTTTATTTATTTTATTTGTGTATATTGCTTTCAACAATTCTGAGTTGAAGACGATGATAATGTATATATGCACAAATCACCCCCCATGAATACATTAAATAGGACAACATCTTTTTGGAAAGGGCTGTTAAGCTACATGTATATTTCCCCCTTTCTTTCCCCACTGCAGGGAAGCCTCATTCTATAGAACAAGAGACCATTAGATACAAAACTGTTACTACATACAGTACACACTGTCAGCTACTGATGACCACAAATGCCATGCATCAGTAGCTCCATAGTAACTGTCGTTGCAAGAGACATCTCTAGCTTTCTAAACTGACCTATGCTTTCTTATCACCGTTGAGATGGATTGGCAATTATACCCGGCATAAACTGATACTCGTGAAGCGTTATACAACCTCACTTATATCTCTGATTACGGATTAAACACAATTCTGCATATTCATATTCCCTTGCTTTATGTTATATTCTTTTATGAAATGAAACAGGACA
This sequence comes from Pelobates fuscus, assembly GCF_036172605.1. Classification (NCBI taxonomy): domain Eukaryota; kingdom Metazoa; phylum Chordata; class Amphibia; order Anura; family Pelobatidae; genus Pelobates; species Pelobates fuscus. The sequence goes on from NC_086321.1 coordinate 349,536,643, forward strand.
CTATACTAATAATTGCTTTCTTTCACGATTACCCTTATTACAAAGGATTAACACTTATTACTTACGTCACATTTTGCCATTCAGTTCGGTTGGTGAAATTATTATCCAAACGGTGCTGAGGGCGGTATCTTTAAATTACCGTTATACTTTGACTCGGTTCCCCTGGAAGAGCCGGTATTAGTCGAAACGCGCGTCGGGATTACTTGAGCAGTGGGTGGCATGGGTAGATAAGAGACGATGCTGCAGCTACTACACACTTTATTTCTCCTAGATTAGCCACCTCGCTATATGTTTTTAACTTGGTAATATCGTTCTTAGATATCCAGCTATTAATTAGTTACTGCTAAACTTTTAGCAAGGGGGTCAAACAGTCTGATGCTGTTTCAGCACTGTGAGTTGGGGTTGGAGACGTGTGGGAATTTGATTAAACTATGGGTGGGTGCACTTGCAGGCACCTTTTTGGTTCTTTTGAATCTTTAGATTACTAATGTATTCCCCCTCCATGGTCCCAGGTACTATATATGTTTTGTAGCTTCTAGCCAAATACCCCTCCCCATCCATGTATATATATATATTTATATATATATATTACTTATAGTCACTAGATTTTTAGGTTTTACAGTTATTTATTAAAGGTTATGTTCTAATTTATTCCTACTCTCTATGGGTTGCTTTAGCACTTGTAAAGTTAAGGTATAAAGTTAAAGAGATATTTGGATTTATCTATTTCAGACCCTGCCTTTCTTTTTCACTCAACTCTCACTAACATATACACACTCTCACCGACATACACATTGTCACTTACACACTCTCACTAACACACACACACACACACAGAGTAACTTACACAGTGTCACTTACACTCTCACTAACAAACACACACTCTCACCGACATGCACAGTTACATTCTCACTAACACACACACACACACACACACACACACACACACACACACACACACACACACACACACACACACACACACACACACACACACACACACACACACACACACACACACACACACACACACACACACACACACACCCTGAGTCACTTACAGTGTCACTTGCACACTCTCACTAACCCAGTGTAACTTGAACACTCACTAATACACACACAGTGTCACTTGAACACTTTGACTTACGCATTCGCACACACTGTCACTCAAACACAAACTCACATCACAGGCTCCTGTTCCCCTTAGAGTGCGTCCGGTGTTCACAGACAGGGGGCAGCCTGGATACCAAGTCACATCCTGGCTTCCCCTGCCTGCAGGAACCAGTGTGCTCTGCTCGCATGCTCTCCCTGAGCCGGCAAGCGACAGAGAGGAGCACAGCAGGTGAATGGCTGCGCTGGGGGGAGGCTAAGGAGCCGCTCGCTCAACACAGCATCCTCTGGTTAGCAGCAGGGCAGCCCACCAGGAAACTTCACAGTGGGCGCCCCCGGCGAATGCTTTATTCGCCTAAAGGTAGCACCGGCCCTGCATATCACTCATGACTATTTATTGCCTCATTTGTGTGACATGCATGGCACTTATGGCTGCCAGAGTCAAACATGCTGGACTTTAGATATCTGCTAGTGCAACCATAGTCGTGATTGCAGGTGGTGAGGGACAATTCTCAATTAATGCATTGCAGCATTTTGATGGGAGTGGTCTCAGACTACTTCTTCCCAGCACTTGTGGACGGGAATCTGCACTGGAGTAGAGCTGCAGAAGAAGTGTCCCCATCCTATAAGTTATACAAACAGCCAGGGGCGGACTGACCGGTCGGGCACTTCGGACATGGTCCGAGGGCCCGGCCGGGAGGGGGGCCCGCCATCAGGGGGCCCGGCCGCCCCTTTAAATGCTGCAGCCGCCTGAGCGCTCAGGCGGCTGCAGCTTCTCACATTCCCTGTAGCGTGGCCGAGCTGCTGTGCGGACCGCGCGCCCGGCCGGAGTGATAGGAAGGTACACATTCAGTGTGCACCTTCCTATCACTCCGGCCGGGCGCGCGGACCGCACAGCAGCTCGGCCACGCTACAGGGGAGGGGGTAAGAAGAAAGAGGGAAGAGGTAAGAAGAGGGAGGGAGGGAGTGGGTAAGAAGAGGGAGGGAGGGAGGGGGTAAGAAGAGGGAGGGAGGGAGGGGGTAAGAAGAGGGAGGGGGTAAGAAGAGGGAGGGAGGGAGGGGGTAAGAAGAGGGAAGGAGGGGGTAAGAAGAGGGAGGGAGGGGGTAAGAAGAAAGAGGGAGGGGCGGTAAGAAGAAAGAGGGGGGTAAGAAGAAATAGGGAGGGGGGTAAGAAGAAATAGGGAGGGGGGTAAGAAGAAAGAGGGAGGGGGGTAAGACGAAAGAGGGAGGGGGGGTAAGAAGAAAGAGGGAGGGGGGTAAGAAGAGAGTGAGGGGGGAGTAAGAAGAGGGGGGGAGTAAGAAGGGGGTAAGAAGAGGGGGAGGGGGGTAAGCAGAGGGGGAGGGGGGTAAGAAGAGGGGAAGGGGGTAAGAAGAGGGGGGGGGGTAAGAAGAGGGGGGAGTAAGAAGAGGGAGGAGTAAGAAGAAGGGGGAGAGTAAGAAGAGAGTGAGGGGGGAGTAAGAAGGGGGGTAAGAAGAGGGGGAGGGGGGTAAGCAGAGGGGGAGGGGGTAAGAAGAGGGGGAGGGGGTAAGAAGAGGGGGGAGTAAGAAGAGGGAGGAGTAAGAAGAAGGGGGAGTAAGAAGAGGGGAGGGGGGAGTAAGAAGAGGGGGAGAGTAAGAAGAGAGTGAGGGGGGAGTAAGAAGGGGGGAGGGGGGAGTAAGAGGAGGGCAATTGCCCCCTCCCCTGTCCGCAGGCACCGTGTGGGCAGCCGGCAGGGGAGGGAGGAAGAGAGGACCCGGGAGCTCAGCCTTCAGCTCCTCTGGGTCCTTCTTGCGCGAGCACAGATCGTTGCCGCAGTTACCACGGCAACGTTACGGCTCTTGCAAGAGTAAACTCTAGCCCTGGAGTTACGGGCTAGAGTTCACTCTCAACACTGTGACCACCAGGGATTCCTGGTGGTCGCAGTGGTGAGAGTGAACTCTAGCCCCATAAACACACTGCCCCCACACACCATACACATTCACACACTGCCCCCCATACACCCACACACACCATACACATTTACACACATTGCCTCACACACACACACATACACTGCCCACCCATACACACACAGCCCCCCATACTAACATTGCCACACACATACACAGCCCCCTCATACACACATTGCCCCACACACCCTACACATTCACACACTACACCCCCTCACATACACTGAACCTTTCACACACTGCACCCCTTACACATTGCACCACTACTCCTATACCCTACTACAGCCTCATATCCCAGCAGACCCCAGGTAACTTGTCAAACTGTTCTTAAACGGTTTGACTAATTACTCTGAAAGGGGGGGGGGGGGGCGGCCCTCCTGGCACCATAACGACTACACAGAGCAGTAGTGATTATTGTGCATGGATTATTTCTTTAAATAATCTACAAGTGCCCCAGTAGCCAGCCAGCCCACAGGCCGGCCAGCCAGCCCACAGGCTGGCCAGTAGCCAGCCAGCCAGCCAGCCCACAGGCCACCAGTTAGGCTTACAGCCAGCAAGCCCACAGCCTGCCAACCGCAGCCAGCAAGCCACAGCCTGCCAGCCAACAGCCTGCCAGCCGCAGCCAGCAAGCCCACAGCCTGCCGGCAGTAGCCAGCAAGCCCACAGCCTGCCAGCAAGCCCACAGCCTGCCAGCCGCAGCCAGTAAGCCCACAGCCTTCCAGCAAGCCCACAGACTGCCAGCCAGCAACAGTAATTAAGGTAAGAGGAGCCAACTTGGCCTAGGTATCAGCGAGCTATGTTGTGTTGCTATATTGTGAATAGGAACCAGAGTGTTGGAGAGACCCCCATCCAGGCCCCATTAGACTCCATTGTAGTCTCTAATGGGACCTGGAGGAAATTCTTTCTAACACACTCTCTAAAGGACACTGAGCCTCTGCTAGAATGCTTCCCCCCTCCATGGTCCATTAGCCCTCAATTGTAGTCTTTACTGGGGCCTGGAGGCGACTGTTTCCAGCAGGGACACTGAGATGGCCTCTGTTAGAAAGACCCCCTTCCAAGCCTATTAGACTCCATTGTAGTCTCTAATAGGGCCTGGAGGGGATTCTTTCTAACACACTCTCTAAAGGACACTGAGATAGCCTCTGCTAGAAAGACCCCCCTCCATGGCCCATTAGCCCTCAATTGTAGTCTCTACTGGGTCCTCGAAGGGATTATTGCACTTTTGTTCCTTGCGTCTAAAGATTGTGTAGGGTGTGGCTGGAGGCGGGACATGGGTGCCGCTTGCTGCGGAGTATGGGTGGGGCCTGTAAGGGGGCCCTTGATTTATTTTGCCCGGGGGCCCTGAGGGTTCTCAGTCCGCCCCTGCAAACAGCCCACACACAAACACAACACCACTGACAATCCACATACAATCCCACAAGCAGCCCCACATAGAATATCACAAGCAGCCTCACACATACACACTACCAAACACACACTGTGACATATCTACACACACAATTCCACAAGCTTCCCCCATACACAGCCCACATTCATGGGTATCATACACAATGCCACAAACTACTTATGAACATATACAATTTAACAACCCACATATTTGCAAATACAATGCTTCAAAGCAACGTAGCACCCATAAATAACACAAGCAGAACACAGCAACATACAATATACTTTGTGTGTGGGCTATTTGTATGAGGGGGGCTTTCTCAATTTAACCCCTTCCCAACCAGGTACATCCGCCAAAAAATTGTAGTAAATCGACACTTACCTGTTCACTGGTGACCCCCCCACCGGCAATGGCGATCCTGGGGTCTGCCTGGGAGCTCAGGCAGACACCCACTGCCCGATCTTGGCCATGTGATCGCGGGGTCCTTGCGATCCACACAACCCCCAAACCACACTTGGGACCCGACGAGAACTGTCCCGTTTGTATCACAGGGCCTAACAAGGATTTGTTGCTTCTACTTAAGTGCGCACCCTGTAGTCTCTAGTAATTGAGTGAGGGTTTTTTCACAACATCTGAACAGTTCAACAACAGACAGATGGGTCCACTCCATCATAAAAAAACAGCTTTACCATAGAATTAAATTTGTCCAGATGATTTCAAAGTTTCAAATATGAATTCATTAACCATGAGCACTCAACTTTTCAAAAGTGGCTTGCAAAAAAAAAAAAAAAAAGTAATCAAAGAAGTCACAGGCTTAGAAAAAGGGAAAGGCACTTAATTCCTTATGCACAGATTTTTATGGTTTCCTGATGATTCAGACCCATACTGGATCTGAAACTTGTAAACCTCTATATGACAAAAAAGAGATATCTATGGAAACTATTCAGCAACACTAACCCTTCAAGAAAACAATAGCATTTCTGACTCTTCAAGACACTTACATATTCCAGTCTCCATGCAAAGCAGGCAATACCGAAGATTTTGCACCAAGAAATGGGACGTTAGATCATTACTAATTCAAGGCCATTCCGTTTGCCCTTTTTTGCCACAAATTACTGGTGGTGCAAACTGCACATCAGAGAAAGCAGGGGATTCATAAAACACCATACCTAGACAATTGGCTGCTGAAATATAGAACAAAGGAAAAACTATTGAGAAACTGTTTACTTGGTTTGATCATAAATTCGGTCAAAATTAAGATTTTTCTTCTAAAGGAGAAACACACAAAACTTATAAGAGATCTATGTTGCCTTTTAAGAGTAAAAGTCATGCATAGTGAGAGTGGCTATGAAATCACTGGACCTGTTAACGGTTAATCTCCTTTCAGAAAGGAGCCACAGCAGTCGGAATCTGGACTCTGAGATGAATTTATGGACTTGTACAAGAGTATAATTGACTTGGTCGTTAACACCACCAACAGGATTTCCTAAGCAAAGAAGGTGAATGATACTCGCTACGAATTCAGCAGACTTCGGTTGGGGCACATACTTAGGCAAAGTATATATTAAAGGAAGATGGTCCACGGAGGAAATACATCCCTGCTCAAATTAAAAGGAATTAAGACATCTAGATGATCTTCAGAAGCCTGGATAGGATAGGCAGACAATACTACAGCCCTGTCCTATGTAAACAGGCAAGGGAGAACAAAGTCATCAATCCTCTCTGGCCTTTAAAAGTTGATGATGGATTGGGCCGAAAGACACCTCGTGGACATCTCTACAATCCACATAAAGGGATTCACAAATATCCTAGCAGATGCCCTCAGCAGAGACCACCTGAAACAAGCAGATTGGTCCCTGTCTCCTCACATCTTCAGGCAGATAAAGAGATTTGGGACACTTACAGTGGATCTTATGGTTCCATTGGTGAACAGAAAGGGTCAAGTGTTTAATGATTTAATCAAACAAACCACCCAAACTTTTTGGGTGCCCTTTCCAAAGGAATTTCTGTTTGTCATATATTTTTCCTCCTCTGTGCCTGATCCCAAGAATTGTAAGAAAAATAAAACAACCCCAAAAAAAGACAGTAATATTAATCATTGTCTGGTTTTCAGATCTGATGGAGATGTTGGAAGGTATTTACTAAAAACTTCCCTGAAAGAGAAACATCTTGGTATACGATCTGGTTCCCCTTTTGATAATAGAGACTCTCTAACTCAAAGCCTGTCCCAGACTGGATAGGGCTTTCCCCCTTTTCAGTTTTTACACATTGAAATTTGCCAGATTGGTTTACTGGGCCTTGTTGTACTACTTAGGGATGCACTAAAATGAAAATTCTGGGCCGAAAACAAAAATTCAGGATGCCCTTAGCCGAAAAAGACTTTTTTCTTTAGTGAATAACTGTGTAGATTTCAACAGGATTTGCAACTAGTAACTATGAGAATTTTTTTTTTTTACCGAATTTTGTTAACCTGCACTGCATTTGATCCTTCGTAAATAGCAAACTGAGAAGTGAATGACAAGAATTACACTAAAATAGCCAAGCGTACTTTAGCTTAATAGGATATATATTTATTATCCCCTTATCTAATGATTTTATTTGTGCTATTTAGATTCCAGTTTACTTTAGATTGCATTAAATGATTATTTTCTATTAAATGTATTTCATCCCCGTTAATCTGTGTACATGGCAGATACCATATGTCACTGATGGTATATATTCAGTACACACTGTGCAGAGCACACTATCCAGCCAGCTTATGGTGGATTGAAGGGAAATACTGATTAATAATAAACCCCCAGGAATTGGCAGAATATAATAACGTTATGAGCTGTCCAACCAGCAGTTGACATATCCTGATTACCCCCAGACCAGGCTGCGGGCGGCATGGCTCCCGGTGTCAGACAGTAGTGCCTTTTACAGTAACTCACCTGCACAGTGCCCAGCTCCACCTACATCCACAGGCTGTCCCGCTGATCACACATCACTTCTGGATACAAAGTAGCAGAGCGGCAGTGCGCGGCCTTGTCACAGACATAGCTGCAGACTGTACTGGCTCTCTCCCAATGTCGGGTCCTCGGTCATGGACCTGACAAGTCACTCTGCCCCAATTTTCGGCGGCTTTGAACCATTTTCGGCCGAAATGGGAATGGCCCATTTTCGGCCGACATTTCAGTGCATCCTTACTTAAGACGCTTGCCATGAAGGGCTGAATAATTTTGAGACTGAAGAAATTATAAGCTGCATTGGGGAAAGCACTTAAAGCATCCCTTCTGTTTATCTATCGTAATTGCTTTTCTTTGATTTGTTCATTGCAAACAGCCAAAAGTCTGTAAATGTTGACAATGAACCTGATTTTCAATAGGGGTTGATTATTTAGGATTACAATTTTGCGTGTGTATGTATCTAAATAAATAATTTCCTTTAAATAAAAAAAGGATTTTTTTTTTTTTTTTTTTACTATTTCCCTCATTATTTTCACTTAGAGGGACTGTCTGACAACCCAGCGACTGGCTAGCCCGCCCGATTGGATGCAGGCTGTTTCCCCTGACCGGGATCGCTGGTGTTTGTAAGTGTAACCTGCCAGGAGTGCTCTGGCAGATTACATTTACCAACACCAAACACCAGTGATCCACGGCATGGTACGCTGTAATGGCGTTAAGGGGTTAAAGATAATCCCTTAAATTACGCTGGAACAAACACATAGCACACATTCTAGATTTTGTTTTGGTTCAGAAGTTGCACAATTGCATCATTCCTTCAATATATGTTACTTTCTAACTATATGGATGATAGTCTTGCTACAAGAATGCCAATCTGGAATCATTCTGGAAATGGGTAATACTGTTTATGGTTTGTTATATTTGTTTTAGGTCCATTTTAAGAGTGAGAGAAATGTGTGTGTGTACACAGACATAGTTAACCATGTAGAATGCAACATTTATTTATAATAATTTACAAGTTCTGAAGTTCATTGGATTTATATGATGCCAAGTTTCGCCTTCTTAAACCCAAGCAAACTACACTGAAATGTATGAATGGCATAACGTTTGCAGTTCTACTGACCCACACTGTATCTCAGCAACTACTTTATTTAGTATGCCTGCTCTATGTTATGAAAATACTTGATCATTATTTATGAGGTTAAGAACACCTTGTGAAAGGGTTATTCAAAGTACCATGACTTCTTCAGTGATTTGAAGTGGTCATGGTACCAGAAGTCTACTATGAAACGCTGCACATACAGAGTTTAACCGCTTTTGTGCCAGAATTATAATTCTACCTCCGGCAGCATCATTGGGGCATCATTAGCCAGTCCGCCTGCTAACATCAATTCTGTGCATATTTTTTTTTACAGATTTGCATTCATTGGCTGAGAACGGTCAGTTGCCACTCTCAACCAATGAATAACCCTTTACTGAGATAGTCCAAGTGGACAGAAAGTCATCAATATTAAAATAACCACTTTACACACTGTAGAACATCAGTGGCAGAACGCCTTCTATGTATCTGTCAACTGTAACAGGTAGCCTTCTGTTACACTACTCCAGCCACAATATTTGTAATAAACTGCATGGATCCATCATATCTTGTGTCAACTGTACAGCCTTGTGATGTGATCTAAGTATGATAAAAAACAAAAACACACACACACACACACACACATTTGTTCACCTTAATATTGGATAAGCATCATTTGAATTCCACAGGATATAATAAGCTTTGCAGCTGGCCACCAGCATTTTTTTTTTTTTTTTTTTTATAGCTATAATCCTTTCCCAAAGTGTAGACTTCAGGGGTGCCAAAAACGTAGATCCCCAGATGTTTTAAAACTACAGCTTCCAAGACGCTTTGTCATTCTAAAGGCATGCAATACATCATGGGAGTTGTCGTTCTACAACATCTGGGGAACTACCTTTTGGGCACCCCTGGTATACTTACCCAGCAGAATAACTGCACCAAATAACAAAAGCACTCGCATTTTACCAAGCTGCCTCAAAGAACATCTCTGAGATTCAAGCTAATGGCCATTGCTTGCACAAGCCCCAGATCTCAAATGGATAAGGTACCCTGTTGAGAATCTTAAAAAAATCTTAAAAGAGGAGGCCTCAGCCAGGTGTGCTGTCGATAGACTGAGTGTCAGCTGACAATATAAACCAACCAGTAGCCCCCCCTACAGAGCTTGGAAAGTAAACTGGCACCAGGGATTTGCTAATACCATAGCATCGTAATTCCAAAGAAGTTCTAGTGCCTGGAGTGTTCTTTCATTGATAAATCACTTGGAAAGTTGATCTTTTTAGTATTGAATCGTCTGGAAAGATTATAAAACCATGTCCTATGTTTGGAGAGATTTAGACTTTTTTTTTGTGTGTGACGACTGGTGACAAAAAAGGAGTCTCTTACCCAATATTAGGCAAGTTCACCAAACGAAATGGTCACCGAGTATATATATGAATATAGAAATAAAACGATTTATATGTATAATCAAACACACATATATGCATACATGCACACAGAAAATGCTTTAAAAAAAAAAAAAAAAAAAAAAAAAATTTTTTAAAAAAGTCAGCCCACTGATCAACATATCAAAGCTTCGCTGCAAGTTTTTTCACTTTGCCGAAGTTAATGGAGACACATACAAGGAAACTCATATCAATATGCAATATGTTAATGCAATGCAAGTGAAGATTTTTTTTATGTACACACGACAGACTGACATAAGTAAGTGGATGGGATGCAATATAAGATATGCAAAACCTCTGCTGACCTGTCAAAACAGGACAAAACAAAAACTCACTATATGAGAGTCCTTTTATGCCAGTCTATTAGCTTTGCCTCTCCCCCTGCATTGTAATACACGATTAAAAAGAGGTGTGAAAACAGTGCTAAGTGGATCTGTATGCCCATACGGTGTATGCTAAAAAATACTGCTGGGCTGTAATAGGGACTAAGAGGACAATGCCACATTTAGATCTTAAAGGAACACTCCAAGCACTATAGCAACTTCATTGAAATTAAGTTGTTATGGTGCCAGGAGGTCCCTGGTGATTCCTTACACATAGGGATTAACTCCAAAGTTTGCTCTCGAGCTCTGTTCCTCACTGTCCACATCCACATTCTGCAATTCAGCTAGAGGAAGCATGGATGGGGTGCTGCTGGGCAGGGGCGCCGCTGGTTGGTTCAGAGCGTTTAGGTGACGCTCCATGCCAATCAGTAGCTCCCCATTCATAAAACATGTACATATGGGTAAGGAAGCTCCAGGGACCAACTGGCAATATAACAATGTCATTTTGATGAAGCTGTTAAGGTGCCCAGGACGTTCAATGAAACAAGGTGAGAAAAGTATAAATGCAACTTTGAATTTTGTCATCTATGTGTCCTATATTCAAGGAAATTGAGACCAAAAAAACTCAATGTGCCTCAGCCTTAGCCATCCCATCTATCTTCATTGTTATGAGAGAACTCAACTCCAGTTTCTTTTTAAAGAGTAGTACGGTTGTTATAAACTGGAGTGCTAACCATTTATGCTCCCAATACATTACAGAAAACAAAAAAAACATGATGCTGATAAACTGGACCATCCTCCCAGAATATGATTCAGTTTGTTATATTCTTCAGCAGGATCCTGGTTTTCCTCTTGTTTTTTTTTTCCTGTCCACTCCAGAATCCCAACGATTCAAGAAAATAATAATAGCAATTACGTGGGATAGAGAATAAATGAATCAAAATGTCTCAACCCCTTAGATTTGCAACGTTTCTGTTTTGACAGTAGAAGTGATGTGGAGTAGTCCTGGGTAGAAGTCTCTGTAATCCAAAAATAAAGTACAGCTGCTCTATAAGAAGTATGTGAGGGTCCAGAAAACTTAAGTCATTTTTGCTGAATGTTTTTCCTCTTCCGCCTTTTGAAGAAACAACAACATCTGAAAAGTGAAGGGGAAAGAAAAAGTGTCATGTATTGTAAGCAGTGCAGAAGCAAATAAAACAAAAATATATGATGTTTGGAAATATGTAAGCAACATATACGGTATGCAGGACAGGTCACTAAAACTAAACGCAGACCAGCAACACTTAAATGTTTACTCACCAAACAGTAAAAAGTGGTTAAAATTTCAACCAAAATAGGGAAAATGGTGGTGTTGGAGAATTCTTCTAACTTGGCTAATTTGTTCAACATCCCTTCACCGTCTAATCTCTTTAGAAACATTCTACAAAAAGCTGTACTCCTTAAATGTGCTACTGCAAGCTTTTTACATGTATGAGAAAAAAAAAAAAGATGTTTATCACAAAAAAAAAAACAGCCACTGGGGCAGGAAAGATGATTTATGTCATAACCTACTTTGAGTATAAATAGATTTCACTTTTCAGCTCGTATGTTTGGACATAATTGAAGGTTAATGATAACACAAAAAGGGGCAAGCCTAATATTATTTAATTCCATTTTCTCTGATATTCTTTACAACATATACATGTGCCGCATGTTTTTTTTTTTTTTTTAAAGCTTTGCGTGTTGGTTGTAAATGTTCCCAACAACTGCTTAGTGATCAGACCTCTGTATATAGGCAGGTGCCTTTAATATTCCTGTTCCATATACCTGTTCACCATACAGATATTGGGGGGGCGGAAAGATTTTGCCCTAAGGACAGATTTATACTCACTTGGTATCATCTGCTACCTCCACCCCTGTGTGCGCGGTGATGGGAGCGTTGGAATGTCCGGCTGTTGGGTCATCTATATTGAGATCACCATTCGTAGAATTTAAACCCTAGCGGACAGAGAAGATGGTAGTTAGTGAAAAAAAATGTGAGCACCCTCTGTTTCTCTCCCACCTTAACCCCTTAACGCCGTTACGGCGTGCTATGCCGTCACGGGTTAAGTGGGCTTTAACGCCGTTATGACGGCATAGCACGCCGTAACGGCTTGCAGCCCCAGGAGGTAAGTTATACTTACCTCCGCCGCGATCCGCTTCGGGAGGACTGCCTCACAGCCCAGGCAGCCCTCCCACGGCAAATGAGGCCCCCGGGGGCCATGTGATCGCTCTCAAAGAGCGATCACATGGCCCCCTATAGCTGGCTGTGGATATGCCAGCAGGGGGACTGTTTGAAATATCAGACAGTCCCCCTGCTGGTGGGAAGAATTAAAAAAAATAATTAGACATGTGTAAAAATAAAATAAATGCATTTTTATATATATATATTATATATATAATATATATACATATTATACATATGTAACGTCATACAAAGTGTATTTTAATATTAATATAAGTATATATATTAATATTAAAATACACTTAGAATGACATTACATATATATAATATGTATATATATTATATATATAATAGATGTACATATATATATTATATATAAATACGTATAATTAAAATAATAAATAAATTAAATAATAAAATAAATAAATAAAATATTGAAACAAAATTTAATATAAATTATATATGCATATGTAATTTCATTCTAACTGTATTTTGTTATTAATATATATATATCGGTAACAAAATACACTTAGAATGACATTCTATATATATCTATCTATATATAAAATACAAATAACCGCAAATATATATATATATAGATAAATACATATAATTACATAAAAGATTACATTAGTATACACGTAGAATTTAAATACCTATAAATGCATATATATTAAAATTCTACATGTATATTTAAATAATCTTTTAACGTAATTATGTGATTTGATTAATTAAAATTTGATTGACATGCACGACAACACAGGGAGAAAGTGCAGAGAATTTAATTCGCAAGCACTATATTTGACCCTGTAACTCTCCAAGACACCATAAAACCTGTACATAGGGGGTACTGTTTTACTCGGGAGACTTCGCTGAACTCAAATATTCGTGTTTCAAACTGGTAAATTGTATTACAACGATGATATTTTAAGTAAAAGTGACGTTTTTTGCATTTTTTACAAGCGAACTGCACTTTTATGGTCTATATTATTGTTGTAATATGTTTTACTGTTTTAAAACACTAATATTTGTGTTTAGTGAAGTCTCCCGAGAATAACAGTACCCCCCATGTACAGGTTTTATGGTGTTTTGGAACGTTAGAGAGTCACATATAAGGCTTGCATTTCATTTTTTTCACATTGAAATTTGCCAGATTGGTTATGTTGCCTTTGAGAGCGTATGGTAGCCCAGGAATGAGAATTACCCCCATGATGGCATACCATTTGCAAAAGTAGACAACCCGAGGTATTGCAAGTGGGGTATGTCCAGTCTTTCTTAGTAGCCACTTAGTCACAAACACTGGCCAAATATTCGTTTTTTGCTTTTTTCACACAAAAACAAATATGAACGCTAACTTTGGCCAGTGTTTGTGACTAAGTGGCTACTAAAAAATACTAAACATACCCCACTTTCAATACCTTGGCTTGTCTACTTTTTCAAATGGTATGCCATTATGGGGGTAATTCTCATTCCTGGGCTACCACACCGTCTCAAAGGTAACATTACCAATCTGGCAAATTTCAATTTGAAAATGTAATGTTCTATATTTGACCCTGTAACTTTCCAAAACAACATAAAACCTGTTAATGGGGGGTACTGTTGTACTCGTGAGACATCGCTGATTACAAATATGTGCATGTTTTTTGCAGTAAAACCTAACAGTATTATGACATTCACAGTTAAAATGTCAGACGGAAATGCAAATGTAAAAAAAAATCTTATTTTCTCACATTTTTTTTACTTTTATTCATAATAAATGATGTTCCATATATGAATAGTTAATGATAGATTAAAGCCCTGTTTCTCCTGAACAAAATGATATATAATAAGTGTGGGTGCATATAATTTGAAAGAGGGGAACTACGGGTGAACAGACACATAGCGCAAATTCCAGTTTTTGTTTACGTTTTGTTTTGATCAGAACGTGCACTATTGACTCCGTCCTGAAGGGGTTAACATCAAACCAGTAATCCCCAACCTTTAATAATACAATTTGTTGGAAACAGTGAATGTAGGTGCTGCTATCACCTTGTGTGAATCACTCAAAACACACATAAATTTGTCTTGAAGCAATCAGGTCCAAGAATCCAGGATACAGGATCAAAGTAAAAGATTGATCCTGTATCCTGGGATCTGATTGCTTCAAGACGAATTTGGCTTCATCCTGGCCATTGCAGAAGTCCATCTTTACCAAGATTCAACTCTGCTGCAAACCTATAGTCTGAGTCAGCTTTTTAAGTGACTCAGCAACATGTGAGTTTGACTAGTTATTTTACAGTTTTTAATACAAGTGCAAGGTGTATTACCCTATGGTCTTTTTATGCTTTATATCCTTTTGGGTATATACTTATATCAATATTGGTAATACCTTTATTTATTTATTCTATTGAGTGCTCTCACCATCATTTTTGTTTACACTTTTAATCCCCAACCTTTGCTTTACCTGGTGTTTGAGGTGCAACTGAGTCTTATTCGGCATTTGAGAGGTGGCTTCACCTGATATTGAACCGATTGGAGTGGGCTGGAAATAAAGACAAATTAGAGAAGCATTTTAGCATTTTTTTTTCCCCTCGGGAGCTGCACAGCCAACATCAAACTCAGAGCCAGAGATTTACTTAGGGATGCCTTTAAAATTCTCTAGCATGCTCACCAGTGTTTTTCCCACCCAATCATATTCGTAGTCAAAGATCAGCCCACGTCGATCCAGCAGGTCAGTGAAAAGTCGTCGCAGGTACTCGTAATCTGGCTTCTCAAAAAAATCCAGACGGCGAACATAGCGGAGGTAGGTAGCCAACTCCTCTGTAAAAAAGAATTAAGAGATTCTAGAATCAACATAAGCTGGTCAGAAATATGCATGCCTCTGAATACAGAAAATCTAATAACGTTTTTACAGCAAATAAAAGAAAGAGGGTCTAGTATATGTAATGCCACAACAAGTGAAATTAAAGTTTTGACGCCATGCCTTTAAAAATAAATAAATAAATATATATATATATTCCTCGTGTATTACAAATAATATCTAGGTATAAAGATTCCAACCTGGAAAATTATCACAAAGGACCTCCACAGGGGTGGATCTTTTGGTGTCACCTATTTTCTGATACCTTTCTTTCAACGTGTCAGCCTAAGGGATAGAAAAAACAAAAACAAAGGTTAGGCGTTGCAATCTTTTCTATGAAGAGAGCTTGAAGAGCACACATGGAAATTGTGTTCAGGCATTTTACTATTTAGAGATACACATGCAGACTACACTTGATATTTAGTGAATAAATCCCACAAAAAAATAAATTTAAAAAGTTCCTCATCAATAGTATTGGCAAACGTCTTTCCATTCACACTGAACTGAACCGAACCGATAACTGAATGCAAGAGGTTTTTCCTAAATGCATTTCCTGTATTTTACTGCTTGAATGTTTACAAGAACTGTGCCACGGAGAGAAGGTTTGCTATACCATATTCCACATCCTGAAACAGGAAGCTAAAAGTCAGGCGGAGGGACAGTAAATATTAGCATACACAGTTGATTGTAGAAAAAGTAAAGAAGTTTCACTGATAAAAAAAAATTATTAATACTCTCTTCATGACAAAATAGCCTAAAGGAAATATGCTTATTACGGTAACAAAGAAAAGAAAAAAAAGAAAGAATAAACTAATACATAAACCAGAATGGTAATCTAAACCTTGGAGAATGCAACAACTCAAGTGAAGGGAGAAGGTGTGGATTAACCTTCCTACCACAAAACCTACTTTAGTATATTTAGGAGACCCATTCTTCCTTATACCTTTGTTAGTAGATAATTCTAAGTTGTGATTTTATCATTATTTTAATATGCCTCCTTTTATTGCTTAATTGTTGGATTAGTTGATTTAAGGACATATTTCATCTCTTTCTTTTGGACTTGTGCTATGTACTCTACTTCCTTGTTATTTCCTATATTTTGAGTTACTACCACCAGTAAAAGACCTCAGTGTTTCCGTGACCAATTTGCCAATAACCGTGACATCCTATTTTTTTGAAATGTTGATTGTCTATCATGTTTACATCTTGATCATTGTACAACAAAACCCACTTAATTTTAAAGCAAAGTTCTAAATGATCTGTTTTCGTAACATGACATGATGTTGAAGAAAGGAAAGTTCTGCTACAAAGTTTCTTTACCTTAAGACCTTGCCAAGGCAGACTTCCACGAAGAAAATACATGAACATGTGGCCCAATGCTTCTAGATCATCCCTCCGGCTTTGCTCTGAAAACAGGAAAATAAAGATATTAAATAACCGGTTACACTGAAATAGTCCATATAATGGAACGATCGACAAACCACAAATATGTGAAGTGACAATATTCTGGAGAGGCAATATAATATTGTGTATGCTGTGCTAGTAATATTTTAGCACTTGTATAGTTTTGATATTATATAATTTAAAAAGTATGGGAAAACTGAGCCTTTTTTATATTCTATTTCTATTCTGAAAACTGTTGTGTATGCTGTGCCAATTCCCTTGCATTCTATAAATCTTCCAGTGTTTAAATAGTGCCTGCAGAAATAAAGAAGGATCAATGACGTAGATCTAGAATTTTGGTCAGGTTCTTAGTACGGATACAAAGAAGAAATGTAAAATGAAGTGGGTAGTGCAGAAACTACTGTACTCCCATAATGCACTTGGCTGAATCGCAGTAAGCAATGTGCACAAATGGCATCACAGCTCAGTTGCAGTTTCATTCTAGGCCATCAATAAAAAGATTAACAATAAAATACAACTGCCTATAATAACTTTATACAATGGCTAGTATGAAATGCCAAGCCTTTTCTTCAAGGCCCCTGATGTGATGGTGGCTAAATAGTGGTCACTTTGTCCCACTCTTGTGATTGGTCAAACGATTTTATCCAGTCCTAAAACCCATTTTACCTATGTGACCCAGCACACTGCAGATTTGTATCAGAATTCACATTTTGTTCCGATAATATCAGTCCGTAATTTGACGGACCCGTCTCACCTGTGCCACTTAAAGCCTAAGTTATCAAAACCGACAAAATGGGCCAATGTTGCATTCGGAAAGAAACTGTGTCCGTGCAGTGCACAAAAAAAAATATTTAGTTGGATCTCTGGGTCGTGGGTGCCATTACAATGTACAATTAAATTTACCATCTCTTCATCATCTCTTTTGAACATTCTACTTCACAACTTCAGTTTAAGCCCATCTATTTTTTGATCTTGGGTTCCCAACTTGTATTTCCGTGTATAGTTCATTGGTTGGTTAAAAAGCAAAATGCCATAATGTTAATCTGTCCCTTACTTTGTCTCTGTATATCTTTTGACTGTGTTGGAATTTAGGTTAAGGTGGAGTGGGTGGCAGTCTTGCTTTATGGATCTTTGCAATATCCTTGTTATCTTAAGAATGGGTTACTTTCATCTTCAAGGATGCCCAGGGTTAAAGCGGCACTGTCAAGCTGAACGTACCCTTCTTCATTTGTCTCCTCTTCTCTTCCTTTCCCAGAATCCATTTTTCTTCTCTTTATTTCCGATCTAGTTTTCTTTAACCCCTTAAGGACCAAACTTCTGGAATAAAAGGGAATCATGACATGTCACACATGTCATGTGTCCTTAAGGGGTTAAAACATGAGACAAAATAGGGACTACTTCGTCTAATGTATTTTTCCTATATCTGAATTTCTTTGCCCCAAGGAGGAGCTTAAGTCGGCTCCATTTCATGTGTCAAAGTTTTTTCCACAATACTCACCCTACTCCTTAACACAGGAAATGGAGCAGATTTAAGCTCTACCTTGTGAATGTCAGGCGTAGGAAAAATACATAAGACAAATATTATGTCTTATGTTTTAAAGAAAACTAGTTCAGAAAAGAACAGGTTCTGAGAGAGGAAGAGGAAACAACAGGAGAAAGGTCAGCTTGGCGTGACAGTACAGCTTTAAGGACATTTGTAAATTAACTTAAAAATTATTTTGTATTCGCACTGAACATATCTTTGCTATATCCTAGTTAATGTCTTACCTTTTCCCAGGTGAGTGTTGATACTCATATATCTTGCAGTTCCAGTCAAGCTTTTATGTTCTCTGTATGGAATATGTTTTTTGGTTTCTGGGTCCCAATACTCTTTGGCCAGACCAAAGTCAATAATGTGGATTATTTTTTGACGTCTGCTTCCAGGACGACCAAGCAAGAAATTTTCTGGCTTCACGTCCCGGTATATCAGGCTCTTTGTGTGCACATACTCCATACGTGAGATCTGTATAAATACACATTACAATTGCATGAATTGGTTAAACAGATACTTCGATTATATAAAGTAGGTGTAAAGATCAGTGATCGGAAAAGACACATATGAGAGAAAACAAGCATCCTTTTTGTCATAGCAACTCAGACTGAAAGGACCAAAGGCACCTGACACAGCAAAGCGAGTGTGAAACAGTTCATAAATGATTTGACAGAATACCACTGAAACATGCCACCATAATTAATACAGTGCGTTCGGGTTTATGGCGCTTAAAATGTCCCTTTAATCCTACAAACTTTTTAAGGGAAACGATTATTAAAATGAACTTTTAATATACTGTTATATTAAAAGAAAAAAATATACACATGCTTCTAATGGGCACAAGAATTCAGTATAACCAGTATTGTATATTTTATTGTACAAAGTATCCTGCCTCCAGTTGTAACTGTTGTGTTTCTTGAGCATTCTACAGACAGCAATAGGCTCGTCTCACTGTTTGGAACACCGTCAAAAGCTCGATATGCACAGGCTGGTGCCGTTGGATGTTCAGTGACCCTTGTCATTGAATTCTTTTACAATTATGTAATCAAAGAGAGGCTGAGGAAAGGAATAAAACCAAAAGTATATATTTTAAACATAATGGTTATGTTCATTAGACACTGCACTGTAGTAATTATTTATACTACAGATCACAGGTTATTTTTTCAACAATAAATATGATTCATGCAAATGTTTGGGATTTAACCCCTTCAGGACGGAGTCAATAGTGCACGTTCTGATCAAAATAAAACGTAAACAAAAACTGGAATTTGCGCTATATGTCTGTTCACCCGTAGTTCCCCTCTTTTCAAATTATATGCACCCACACTTATTATATATCATTTTGTTCAGGAGAAACAGGGCTTTAATCTATCATTAACTATTCATATATGGAACATCATTTATTATGAATAAAAGTAAAAAAAATGTGAGGAAATAAGATTTTTTTTAAATTTGCATTTCCGTCTGACATTTTAACTGTGAATGTCATAATACTGTTTTACTGCAAAAAAAATGCACATATTTGTAATCAGCGATGTCTCACGAGTACAACAGTACCCCCCATTAACAGGTTTTATGTTGTTTTGGAAAGTTACAGGGTCAAATATAGAACATTACATTTTCAAATTGAAATTTGCCAGATTGGTAATGTTACCTTTGAGACGGTGTGGTAGCCCAGGAATGAGAATTACCCCCATATAATGGCATACCATTTGAAAAAGTAGACAAGCCAAGGTATTGAAAGTGGGGTATGTTTAGTATTTTTTAGTAGCCACTTAGTCACAAACACTGGCCAAAGTTAGCGTTCATATTTGTTTTTGTGTGAAAAAAGCAAAAAACGAATATTTGGCCAGTGTTTGTGACTAAGTGGCTACTAAGAAAGACTGGACATACCCCACTTGCAATACCTCGGGTTGTCTACTTTTGCAAATGGTATGCCATCATGGGGGTAATTCTCATTCCTGGGCTACCATACGCTCTCAAAGGCAACATAACCAATCTGGCAAATTTCAATGTGAAAAAAATGAAATGCAAGCCTTATATGTGACTCTCTAACTTTCCAAAACACCATAAAACCTGTACATGGGGGGTACTGTTATTCTCGGGAGACTTCACTAAACACAAATATTAGTGTTTTAAAACAGTAAAACATATTACAACAATAATATAGACCATAAAAGTGCAGTTCGCTTGTAAAAAATGCAAAAAACGTCACTTTTACTTAAAATATCATCGTTGTAATACAATTTACCAGTTTGAAACACGAATATTTGAGTTCAGCGAAGTCTCCCGAGTAAAACAGTACCCCCTATGTACAGGTTTTATGGTGTCTTGGAGAGTTACAGGGTCAAATATAGTGCTTGCAAATTAAATTCTCTGCACTTTCTCCCTGTGTTGTCAGGCATGTCAATCAAATGTTAATTAATCAAATCACATAATTACGTTAAAAGATTATTTAAATATACATGTAGAATTTTAATATATATGCATTTATAGGTATTTAAATTCTACGTGTATACTAATGTAATCTTTTATGTAATTATATGTATTTATCTATTGCCTAAAGATAGATTCCAGGTTCAGTTAGGAGACCCCCTCTCCCAGCCCCAAAAAGAAAGTGGGGTGATCAAGGCGGGTGTCCCTCCCGAAACCCTGAGATCAAAGAAGCCACCAGGTTGTACAGATTACAGGGGGTAACCCTAGGAGAAAATTATTGAACAGAAAAAAAGGTTCTAATTCACCAGCACAGATACCCGAATCGGTAGTGTGCCAGGAAAAAGATGTACAACCCTTAAGACTCGTTCTTATGATTAAAAAATCGTAGTTTATTGAATAAAGCTAAAAACCTTAGTCTCCAGTCCACTAGGAACTAATTGTCGTAGGTCAAAATTAAATATTCTATGTCAAAGACTCAAGGCAACCATCAGGGATAATAGGCAGCTTACTATAGACAAAAGTTCTAGCAGGAACTAATCATAGGTATCCAGCAGGCATTAATACACTCCTGTCAGTGCTACACGGCTTAAATTCATCCGTAAATACTCTAAATCAATTGACCAGTTGAGTGCTACGTGAATACTGTCCCTATTACCTCAGCATAGCATAGAGCTCATGCCTACTAACAAGAAGTTCTAGCAGGAACTGATCATAGGTATCCAGCAGGCATTAATACACTCCTGTCTGTGCTACACAGTTACTCTGAATCAATTAACCAGCTGAGTGCTGCCTAAATAATGTCCCTATTACCTCAGCATAGCATAGAGCTCATGCCTACTATCACAATAGTCATATGGAGTGACTAAAAAAACACAAAAAAGGTTAAGTAAAGTGCTAACCCCCACACCCCAAGTGCATAGTTAAAATAAACAAGGATCAAAGCCCAACGCGCGTTTCAGCGTATCTAGACGCCGTCGTCAGGGGCAAGTGTGAAATCTACCAGTCTCTCCCACTTCCTTAAAAAGCCGAATTCTTAATTGGTCATCGTTACCAGCTGGTCCCCATCGTAAAGACTCACAATCCGTTGGTCCGGACGAGACTCCTCCTACCAACCTAAGCCAATGAGTCCATCTCAACACAGCTTGCCTCCACGTATCCCACGTGACGATTACGTAATCACGTTACGTCACGTGGGTAATGAGGAGGCGATTGCGACGTCAGGATACCCCACGTGACTGACGTCGAGCGTTACGTCACGTGGGTGGGGAAGGACGCCATCTCCATAGTTACATCCCCTCACTAGCGAACTATATGACTGAAAAAACGTCACTAGGTGGGCGGGGTTATCAAAGATCCCCGAAAACACGCTATAGCAAGGGGATAAGTCTTATAAAGGAGATCAAATCCTAAACCAGGGTTGTCTATTCATTGCCCAGATATTATAACAGTAACACAATGTAAAGTTATGAAGGACACACATACATGAGGCCCACTAAAGAAATAAAGAATATTAAAAATAATAATAAACTTGTAATTTAATTGTGAATGGGCACTCCCTAATGCAAGATGTGTCCCAACCCCATTATCTAACCATAGGAGGTCAGTGTAGAGTCCTGTTATATATTAGATATCAAGGGCAAACATAGATCCCTCCCGATAATCAGGTGACTAAGGATAATCAATATAACATCACTGAAGTGTATATAAGGAGATACACATGGTAGATTGGATCCCTAAATGAACACAAAACAAACCAAAAAGTGAATTATAGCTTCAAAAATAAATTATGGATAAAAATTACAATCATAATGAACAAAACCCCTTATAACGTTACTGGACAGAGTGTGTTCATTAGATGAAAGGGGTATATGAAAACCCCTCATTTAGACCTTGTGGTGACAGGGTTTGGAGTTTAAAAATCCAAAATGCCTCCCTCTGACGGAGTTTAATATCCCACCCTCCCTTTCGTTGAGGCTGAGGGATATGTTCTAATCCCAGGAAGCGTATTCCTGCTGAGGAGTGATTATGGCAGAGATGTAGATGTCTTGATATAGGGGTTTCAAGACGTCTCCTTACTGAGTTTACATGTTCCCTAATTCTAAGCTTAAAGGGGCGAAAAGTTTTCCCCACATACATAAGACCGCATGAGCAGGTTAGTAAATAAATAACCCCTTTCATCTAATGAACACACTCTGTCCAGTAACGTTATAAGGGGTTTTGTTCATTATGATTGTAATTTTTATCCATAATTTATTTTTGAAGCTATAATTCACTTTTTGGTTTGTTTTGTGTTCATTTAGGGATCCAATCTACCATGTGTATCTCCTTATATACACTTCAGTGATGTTATATTGATTATCCTTAGTCACCTGATTATCGGGAGGGATCTATGTTTGCCCTTGATATCTAATATATAACAGGACTCTACACTGACCTCCTATGGTTAGATAATGGGGTTGGGACACATCTTGCATTAGGGAGTGCCCATTCACAATTAAATTACAAGTTTATTATTATTTTTAATATTCTTTATTTCTTTAGTGGGCCTCATGTATGTGTGTCCTTCATAACTTTACATTGTGTTACTGTTATTATATCTGGGCAATGAATAGACAACCCTGGTTTAGGATTTGATCTCCTTTGTAAGACTTATCCCCTTGCTATAGCGTGTTTTCGGGGATCTTTGATAACCCCGCCCACCTAGTGACGTTTTTTCAGTCATATGGTTCGCTAGTGAGGGGATGTAACTATGGAGATGGCGTCCTTCCCCACCCACGTGACGTAACGCTCTACGTCAGTCACGTGGGGTATCCTGACGTCGCAATCGCCTCCTCATTACCCACGTGACGTAACGTGATTACGTAATCGTCACGTGGGATACGTGGAGGCAAGCTGTGTTGAGATGGACTCATTGGCTTAGGTTGGTAGGAGGAGTCTCGTCCGGACCAACGGATTGTGAGTCTTTACGATGGGGACCAGCTGGTAACGATGACCAATTAAGAATTCGGCTTTTTAAGGAAGTGGGAGAGACTGGTAGATTTCACACTTGCCCCTGACGACGGCGTCTAGATACGCTGAAACGCGTGTTGGGCTTTGATCCTTGTTTATTTTAACTATGCACTTGGGGTGTGGGGGTTAGCACTTTACTTAACCTTTTTTTGTGTTTTTTTAGTCACTCCATATGACTATTGTGATAGTAGGCATGAGCTCTATGCTATGCTGAGGTAATAGGGACATTATTTAGGCAGCACTCAGCTGGTTAATTGATTCAGAGTAACTGTGTAGCACAGACAGGAGTGTATTAATGCCTGCTGGATACCTATGATCAGTTCCTGCTAGAACTTCTTGTTAGTAGGCATGAGCTCTATGCTATGCTGAGGTAATAGGGACAGTATTCACGTAGCACTCAACTGGTCAATTGATTTAGAGTATTTACGGATGAATTTAAGCAGTGTAGCACTGACAGGAGTGTATTAATGCCTGCTGGATACCTATGATTAGTTCCTGCTAGAACTTTTGTCTATAGCAAGCTGCCTATTATCCCTGATGGTTGCCTTGAGTCTTTGACATAGAATATTTAATTTTGACCTACGACAATTAGTTCCTAGTGGACTGGAGACTAAGGTTTTTAGCTTTATTCAATAAACTACGATTTTTTTAATCATAAGAACGAGTCTTAAGGGTTGTACATCTTTTTCCTGGCACACTACCGATTCGGGTATCTGTGCTGGTGAATTAGAACCTTTTTTTCTGTTCAATGTATTTATCTATATATATATATTTGCGGTTATTTGTATTTTATATATATATAGATATATATAGAATGTCATTCTAAGTGTATTTTGTTACCGATATATATATATATTAATAACAAAATACAGTTAGAATGAAATTACATATGCATATATAATTTATATTAAATTTTGTTTCAATATTTTATTTATTTATTTTATTATTTTATTTATTTATTATTTTAATTATACATATTTATATACAATATATATATGTACATCTATTATATATATAATATATATACATATTATATATATGTAACGTCATTCTAAGTGTATTTTAATATTATATATACTTATATTAATATTAAAATACACTTTGTATGACGTTACATATATATAATATGTATATATATTATATATATAATATATATACATATTATATATATATATATAAATATATTTAATTTATTTTTACACTTGTCTTTTATTTATTTTTTATACTTCCCACCAGCAGGGGGACTGTCTGATATTTCAAACAGTCCCCCTTGCTGGCAGATCCACAGCCAGCTATAGGGGGCCATGTGATCGCTCTTTGAGAGCGATCACATGGCCCCCGGGGGCCTGATTTGCCGTGGGAGGGCTGCCTGGGCTGTGAGGCAGTCCTCCCGAAGCGGATCGCGGCGAGGTAAGTACATCTTACCTCCTGGGGCTGCAAGCCGTTACGGCGTGCTATGCCGTCATAACGGCTTTAAAGCCCACTTAACCCGTGACGGCATAGCACGCCGTAACGGCGTTAAGGGGTTAATCTCCCAAGTTCAGTATTTAGCACAAATAAATATTTTTATTTCATTGGGTAGGAGAATGCACACAGATAGGTATAGTTAATAGTTAAAATAATATGTCCGTTAAAACAAATAAATTGCCAACATACCATCCAGAGCCTGACTGATAATATTTTTCTGGTACTGTGCGTTTTCTAAATCACGATCCAAAAAATGTCAAAGCCTTTTAGTTACTTTAGAAAATAAGTAATTTAGTACATTAATGGAATAGGCACCTGTGCCAACATGACACTGTGGGATAATTTAATGTTGCACAATGTCAAGACAGAGCAATCAGCAAAAAACATTATATAGTTATGTAATAATATAATATATATAATAAATGGTTCTGTTTAAATCCAAGGTACTCACTAACTGGACTGCTATCATCAGCACGGTTTTGAGGGTGAATGTTCTGTCACAGAGGTCAAACAAATCCTCCAGACTGGGCCCGAGCAGCTCCAGAACCATAGCATTGTATTTTCCACAGGGTCCAAAGTAATACACCTGAGGAAGACCCTCTGAAACATAAAAGGAAAATAAAAAAGGGTGAATTAAAAGGAGGATGTGGAAATATTTAAGACG
Source organism: Pelobates fuscus (assembly GCF_036172605.1). Taxonomy (NCBI): domain Eukaryota; kingdom Metazoa; phylum Chordata; class Amphibia; order Anura; family Pelobatidae; genus Pelobates; species Pelobates fuscus. Next base: position 349,562,407 of record NC_086321.1, read on the forward strand.
TCATGGAAAAGAGGTTGCAAATAGTTAATCGGAGATATTTACGTTGACTGAGAACTCAATGTATCCATCGGTCATGTGCAATGAGTAGATTAAGTTACAATGTAGAAGATATCATCACTTGTAGCTCTATTATCCTAAGACACTGCACAGCAAATATTTTAATGAGTTGTGGTTCAAGGGTTACTCCAGGCACCATGATAATTTCAGTGATTTGAAGTGGTCATGGTCCTGGAGTCTGTATGTGGAAACGTTTCACTTTAAAAAAAAAACACTGCATACACAAGATTTAACCCCTTTGCTGTCAGAGTTGTAACTCCCCCTCCAACAATGTTGTTGTGGTGTCATCAACCAGGCCGACCCTAGAGTTCCAGACTGACCAATTTAAATTCTGTGCAAATCCCGATACGCTCAGCCAGTGAACGAGTGGCAGGATCGGCATCCGTTGTAAAACCTGCTTCAGAGGAGACCCGTTACCCAGCAGCACCAGATAACAGGGCAAATTGTTCTAAAACGATTTGGCCGATTACTGGGGAACGGCACATCATAATCACTAGAAGAGGCTGCAGTGGTTATGATAGTTGGAGTAACTCCAAGAACACTCCAATCACCATGATCACTACAGCTCAGTGTAGAGTTTATATTGCCAGGAGTGTCCTAGCTTCCTCCTACTGTAAACAGTGAAAACATTTTAGGTGTTAATAGGCAGATGGCACTGTCTTCTGGACAAACCCTTTGAGCGGTTGAGGCTCCCCTCACTCACCATATTCCTAATGAGCAAGCATTAGGAATATCAGTCTCATCCATAGATGGAAGTCAGTGATATACTGAGCATCTCAGCTGCGGTAGGTATTCTGCTTAGACTGTCCCTTTAACACAACCTTATGCAAAGTAGTGTCTCATTATAAATATGCAAATACTACACGCTCTAGGAATCCCTGTGCTATTCTCTGACAAGAATTTAGACACATCATGTATCATAATGTCATGTGAGCTTGGTTCTTGTAACAGCAGACTTGTCTCTGCTCACTGTTGAATTATTGCAGTAGTTTATCACTTCCGTCTTTAACCCCAAGTGTATTATCAGGTTTGGATTTTTGCACTGAACAGATTTTTTGTTTTTTGTTTTTTTTTAAACCAGAGCTACAATTTAATCTTTTTATTTTCAAGATCTGAGGTCGTTTTAGTTAAACTCACTTTCCTTTAAGTAGGGGTGAAGGGTCAAAGCAAGACACACACGAAAAATATTAAGAAAGGATGTGAAGCAATGAAGGATATAAATAATGCCGGGAAGGATTTTGGGTGGGGAGGAAAAATAAAGGAATAGGAAATAAAGACCCTAGAGAGAAAGATGGTTCGGCACAGAGTAGGCTGAGATGAGTGCCATGCAAGACCTGCTCAGAAGGAGACTGGAAGGAAGAGAGAGAGAGAGAGAAATCAGCAATGGCAGAGCAGCATCTAAACAAAAAAGACATGAAAATCAGTGCATGAAGATAAAATGAGTTGGGAGAGATAAGGAATGTTAGATGGTATGTGAGACAGATGAATGCAGTGTTTCACATGAATGTTGCAAAATACATCCTGCATGACGTGGCTTCTACATCTAAACATCTCCATGGAATCTCACCTGAATTCCCGAGCTGCTTATAGAAGCGGTACTCCAGGTGCAGCTGCGGTGCTCTTGATTTGATTGGCTCCTGAGGGAAAGCAAGAGAATTATAAGTACATAGAAACAATCTTGCTACCTCTCTCTCTTCTCAGCAAATCTCCAAGTCATGGGGGGAGGACTGCCAATTATCTCTGACACATTGTGTATGTCTTTGTGTGTGCATGTTATACATATATGTTACTGTACCTAACCCTAATTAAAAATACATTTATATATACACTTTTTTTTTTAAAGTAAACTACGCTGAAGAGCGCACGTAGGAGAAAATAAGCTTAGCTATCCATAATTCACTCAAGCTTCGGTCTTATAGTATATGCCAAATGTCTCCCACAAAATGTCAAGCTCTAACCACTAGCTTGGCCTAAAAATTACTGCATGGAGTGTTCATAAGTGTGTAAAAATAGGGTCAGTGCCTATCAATAAATGGGTATTCTGCACATGTGTGTAAAAGGGCATTGTATGGATATGTGCCTAAACTCCTCCACATTGATAGTGAGATGTCAGTCATGTCACTGTTCTTATTTCCCCTCTATCTCACATACACCCACATCAGGGCTCAAAGTTTCCACTCACCGCTAGCCATTGGTGAGTGTAAATTTAGTCCTGGTGAGAAGAAAGTCACCCCTGGTGAATATGCCAGGCTTGCAGTGGCAAGTCAATTTTAAGGCCTGGCTAGTTGCATAGGACTTGAAATATTAAGCCAAGCCCACATTCAGTTTGATATATATATATATATATATATATTCCATTTTAAGACTCCCTTCCTGGTCTTCTAGGGAGTGCAGGCATCTAGAGCTGTACTTCTTTCATTACAAACCACTGCACAGCTGCCAGTGGCTCACACTGCCGTGAATCATAACATTATCCAGCTTTACTAGTGTAAGCCACTAAGAGCTGAGCAGTGATTGAAAATGAAAGAATAACAGCTCCAGACCGCTGCACTTCATACCAGGTGATGTGGTGCTTCAAGGATCTCAGCAAGTGCACCTACTGGACTCTTAAAGGGACACTATAGTCACCAGAACAACTACAGCTTAATGTAGATGTTTTGGTGAGTATAATCATTATTTGCAGTCATTTTTATGCAAACATTGCTTTTTCAGAGAAAAGGCAGTGTTTACATCGCCCCTAGAGACATCTCCAAGTGGCCACTCCTCAGATGGCCACTGGAGGGGCTTCCTGGCTCAATGCAGACCAGTGCCGGGCTGGAAATAAGGTGTGTTTTATTAACTTTTTTTTTTTTTTTTTTATATTATTTTTATATTCTTTATTTTTGTTGCGCAAAGAGTACATACAATAAGCTTGCATCGCCACAATAGCAGAGCAAACCATGCATTTTCAAACAGTTGATAACAGTGTTATGGCTTTGGTATATCATGCACACATTTTTGTTTAAGTTGAGTAAAACTTGCTAATCAGTTACGGTACATTTAAGTGAGTAGAGAAGGTACAATATAGTATGCAGTATCAAGCAATAAATGATTTTCTTTGCATTTGCATTCGAGTTGTGTCTATTGTGAGTGCCTTTTAGTGCTATTAAAACAGGCTCAGCCAGCATGTTGATTAATAAGAGCCCTGTGGCCTGTGCTTGGCAGTTTAGGATGACAGACAGTTAGATGTGTTGAACGTGTAAACTAACTTGTAGGATGCTTTAAGTTCTACATGTTAAGCGTGTTTAAGTTAGGCTAAAATAAAATGTTAACGTAAGCATAAACATAAACAGATAGGTGGGTAGCTGTGTTGCCCTCTGTGGACAGGGGGGCATCGGAGGCAGCCAACTAAGTTGTCAAGTCCCCTAGAGTCCCGCAATACCTTTGCCTCTGCCAGTGCCACTCCCGGTCACCCCCCACCCCCCCAACTTGCAATTTGCCGATCATCTAGGGGCTTTAGTGGTCAGCGACCTAAACACAGTCAGCTAATTCCTCTCACTCTGTCGCTGGTCCATGTCAGGCGTCGGTCCTTGATCGAGGCCATTGCTGTCAGATACAGTGTGGAGAGATCTGGACACCCCTGCTGATTAGGTCTTTGCTGGCTGTTGCCTGTACCGGCATGGTGTGCTGAAGATTTCTCTTTCGTAGCGTGAGCTGGGATGTGGACTCCACTGCCGCGAGCCTTGTGAGTGCCGGTCGTCCGTTGTCTCCCTGATGTGGGTCGCATGCCTAAGTGCTGCTTCTTCTGCGTGGAGCCGCGACGTTTCAGGGGCGGGAGTCCCCTTCTGCCCCGGGGTTGCATGAGGGCTGGTGCTTGTAGGCCACGAGCCTGGAGACCATTGTGGTCCAGGTTCGACCCTTGCGGGATGGTGCGAGGGATCGTGGCAGGTCGCTTGGGAGTTCTCTTGGCTGTTCCCCGCTTGTGTGGCCGGCACCTCTGGGGCTTGCCCCGTGTTGCTCTCAGCCCGGGAGGGCTTAAAACGTGGGAGTCGGACGCTTGGGTTGTGGTGTTGCCCTGAAGCGGACCCTCACTCACCCGTCTGCCGTCGGCTCTGGACGTAGTATAGGAGATTCAGCATGGCACTTCAGCCCATAAGCGTGCTTCTAGCGTGGCCCAGAAGCGGTCAAAAATGAGAGTAATGGAGTCACTTGCTTGTTCCCTGGTGTGCATTGCGCCTGGGTGCTTTTGGTGCTTGTCGGATGATGTTGAATGATGGTGTACCGCCATCTTGGGTGTTCCCGTCACCGCGTCTTCTGGAAGTCTTTGTGCCCGTCGCTTGGTGCTGATTTCGGGACACTCCATCCGGCGGGGACCGGGATATCCCCCACCGGTCCACAGGGGGGGGGGGGTACATGATTTGCACTCGCTTGTTGCGTGCAGCGTCAGGCGGGAAGGTGGCCGTCCTTCCCCCATGCCTCCGCTAGGCCTCATTCTTGTGCCGCGGTTCCCGGTCAGGATTGGTGCCGAGTTTGGTATCGGCACGTTCCGGGGTGCCTCCTCTAGCCGATAGGCTGATTTGTGGCGGCATCCCTGCGATTTTCCTCGGGTTATCAGTCTAGTTTGGGCCATCACGGTAGGAGCTCATGTAGTGTGCGTCTAGTCAGGTTGCCTGCTTGGCTCCGCCCCCCCTTATTAACTTTTAATAATGTGAAATACATGTTTGTGTTCCTGACCCTATAGTGTTCCTTTAAAAAGTACCACCGTCTCTAGATTCCATGTAGAGACTGATGCAATAAAAAAAGCTGCTAACCAAAAACAAATTTAAAAAAAATATATACATAAATGTTAACTGTGTGCACAAAAACATGTTAATGGCAGAGATCAGCAGAAAATGGCACAACTGTTAAAGCTGACTAAAAGGCCACAAATACTCAAATAACTTCTCAACATCAGTGGAGTGCGGACAGAAATCTCTAAAACACACAATGTGTCGCCCCTTACAGCAAATGAGTTGCAACACCAGTAGAGTATTTTGACATTCCACCCTTCTAGTAATAATAATAAAATAAATGATGGCTAGAGCATGTATGTAAAAACCACACATTGATTACTGATGGGTGGAAAATGTTGCCTGTCCTGATGAATCTCCGTTTGTGCTGTAGCATGCGTATGGTAGAGACAGATTTTGGCATTGTGTGAATGGTACAGGCTGGTGATCGTGGTGCATTGGTGTGGAGAATATTTTCTTGGCACAAATATGAATTCCTAATACCACTGCATCCCGTTGTGGCCACTTTATAACTAGTACAGCAGTACAGTGACACATGACACAAAACACACATTGTCTCAAGTTTCTTTCACAAACATAGAAGTGACTTTTAATTACTCGGATTGACAACAAAGCCCCCAAGTCTCAGACTGTGCAGCATTATGGAAGAACATTTCCTGCATCTTGTTGAATCCAGTACCAGATGAGATTTGTGATAGAATAAATACTCTGCAACTCCAAAACACACTTGGGACTATTTTTTATTCTAATCATAAGATCTGGCCAAATTTCAACCTCAAAAGAGGTCTTAATCAGGTTTCCAGGGTGCATGTTTAAAGGACCACTATAGTGCCGGGAAAACATACTCGTTTTCCTGGCACTATAGTGCCCTGAGGGTGCCCCCACCCTCAGGGCCCCCTTCCCGCCGGGCTCTAGAGAGTGGAAGGGGTTAAATTTACCTATTTTTCCAGCACCGGACGGGGGACGCTCCTCCTCCTCTCCTTCTCATCGGCTGAATGCGCATGCGCGGCAAGAGCCGCGCACGCGCGCATTCAGGCAGTCCATATGAAAGCATTCTCAATGGAATTGAGAATCACAGTGAGAGGCGCGGAAGCGTCTCTAACGGCTGTCTGGATTAACCCATTTATAAACACAGCAGTTTCTCTGAAACTGCTATGTTTATAGAAGAAAGGGTTAAACCTAGCTGGACCTGGCACCCAGACCACTTCATTAAGCTGAATTGGTCTGGGTGCCTATAGTGGTCCTTTAATGACAAGTTCTTGCTACATTTTCATTACCAGGATTGCAACATCAGAAAAAAAAAAAATCAATCTATATGGATCTCACATAACAACTGCTCCTCTGGATTTGGGACACTAAAAAGGCACAGGTTTGCTGCAAATGCAAGAAAGAGGAAACAACACCCGTGCACATTGGTTTCAAATTATTCTACACAGATGTATTTTTTTTTTTATTCACATACAAACAATTGCATGATGCAAGCAGACTTAGCTTTATACATGTTTGTGCGTTATGAGAAAAAAAAAAAAAGAAAGAAAGAAAAAAAGAAAGAAAGAAAATGGGAGTTCCACTTAAAGGGACACTCCAGGCACCCAGACCACTTCTGCTCATTGGAGTGGTCTGGGTGCCAACTCCCACTACCCTTAACCCTGCAAGTGTAATTATTGCAGTTTTTTTAAACTGCAATAATTACCTTGCAGGGCTAAGTCCTCCCCTAGTGGCTGTCTATTAGACAGCCACTAGAGGGAACTTCCTGGTTTCTAGCACAGGTTTTCTGTGCTAGAGCGTCGCTGGACGTCCTCACGCTGTGTGAGGACCTCCAGCGCCGCTCTATTCCCCATAGGGAAGCATTGAAATTAATTTTCAATGCTTTCCTATGGGGTGCGCATGCGCATTAGGTCTCCTCGGCCGGCGGGCAAGATCAGTCTCGCCCACCGGCCGACGTAAGCAGAAGGAGGAGCGGCGGGGGAGGAGGAAGCAGCGACGTGGGACATGTTGCTGCCTCTGGTAAGTCACTGAAGGGGTTTTCACCCCTTCAGCAACTGGGGATTGGGGGGTGGGAGGGAGAGGGACCCTCCAGTGCCAGGAAAACGGATCGTTTTCCTGGCACTGGACTTTCCCTTTAAATCACATTATCAAATACCTATTCAAATAATACAATGAAATGAATTTGGATATTAATGTTACGATAAAAAAAAGTTATTTTATAACTAAAAATAATAAAATACCTATTGCAAATGTTTTACGTTAAAGGGACCCTCTTGCACCAGAACCACTGCAGCTTAGAATAGTAGCTTTGGGGCAAAGATACTCTCCCTGCAGTCTCAGCAGTATTAAATGCTGCCTTTTCTCAGAAAAGGTAGTGTTTACATTATGGATCGACCAATATTGCTTTTTTAGAGCCGATACCGATAATCTGTGAACTTTCAGGCCGATAGCTGATATCTTGCCGATATTCTGTACATTTACCATTTAAAAAAAAATAAAAAAAATTCTTAAGGTAAATGCACAAAATATACATGCCACATGTAGTGGATGCAGTGTGTTTAGACAGGGGAGCTGTGTGTGTTTGCCTAGTGGATGCAGTGTGTATTTGTGTAGTGTGTATAGTGAATGCAGTGAGTGTTTCTGTAGTGTGTGTATACATAGTGAATGCAGAGTGTGTGTTTTTGTGTAGTGTGTGTATAGTGAATGTAATGTGTGGTGTGTGTAAAGTGAATGCAGTGTGTGTAGTGTGCGTAAAGTGAATGTAGTGTGTGTAGTGTGCGTAAAGTGAATGCAGTGTGTGTGTAGTGCGTGTATAGTGAATGCAGTGTGTGTTTGTGTAGTGTGTGTATAATGCAGAGTGTGAGTGTGTGTTTGTATAGTTGTGTATATAATGAATGCAGAGTGTGTGTGTATAATTAATGCCGTGTGTGTAGTGTGTGTGTGTGTTTATAATGCAGAGTATATGTGTGTTTGTATAGTTGTGTATATAATGAATGCATTGTGTGTTTGTATTTGTGCAGTGTGTGTATATAATTAATGCAGAGTGTGTTTGTATTTGTGTAGTGTGTGTATATAATGAATGCAGTGTGTTTGTGTAGTGTGTTTCTGAAGGGATGTAATTTGTTCCCATTTAAATGTAGTACTCATTTAGCAAAAGGCAGAACAAAGCACAAAGCAAGATTTGCTGAGAATGCTAGCAAATGTACACTCTGCCTGGAATCTGAATGAAACTATGCTGCTCTTATATTTTTTTCAGAAAATATGTCATCTCCGCACTTGTTACCAATTTTATTTGTAATATTTATATGCTTCATTTTTTAGTCCCCTTTCCCTGCTTCTTACCAGGGAGGGGGGATATAGTAGTCCCTGGTGGTCCTGTGGTTTGGTAAGTACTGTGGGAGTCCCAGCACCAAGCGCTTACTTACCTCCCAGCAGCTCCTTCATCTCCCTGTGTAAATCTCACGGCCCGTAGTGCCGCACGAAGCGTTGCCATGGTAACCCGTGACAACGCTCTGTTGGCCGCGGGACTCGCAAGATTTGACATGGGAGCTGGAGTAGCTGCTGGGAGGTAAGTAAGCGCTTGGTGCTGGGACCCCCAGGCTTGTAATGGGTCCCGGCGGTCCTGGGAGGTATTATCGTCAATATCGGTATCTATATTGGCCAATACCGATATTGCCGAAAATACCGAATATCGGCCGATTATATCGGTAAAATCGATAATCGATCGATCCCTAGTTTACATTGATGCCTCTAGTGGCTGTCACTGGTGAGGTACTGCCATTTTACAGGACCGACGTTCATCGACTTCATGCTCAGCATGAAAGTGCCGAACGCACCCCATAGAGAAGCATTGAGTTTTTGTATCACTATAAGGAGATACTGATTGTCGCAACAGGACAAATTATCTCAGCTCGCGGAGGAGCAGGGGTCACCGTGAGACCGCAGCAATGGAAAGTAAAAAGAAAGTATTTTTTTTTTGTTTTGTTACTTCAAGGGGGCCCAATAACTAGCTAGTACAAGACTGCAACCTTTGGAATACATGTTTTTAATCCTAGACTTAGTGTTCTTTCAAAAAGAGTTACTCTAACCCAAAAACATTTTTTTCTGGAAGCACTTGTGTTCATTGAAGTAATCCTTCCAAACCTGGTGCACAACCACCCAAACTAAAAAAACAAACAAAAAATAAATAAACTAAAATTCACCTAAATGCAGTGCCAAGGCCAAGTTATCCCCAGAGACCAATCTTTCTTTACTAATATTACTCCAACTCCCAGAAGCTCTGCATGCTGGCGTCAGGGCCCAGTTTTGCATAGAATTGATATTAGCCAGCCCAAACGCTTGCTCTGGACAGGATAATGACTCCCAATGATGCTGCCAGAGTTGAAATCACACTTCAGACAACAGAATGGTTAATCTCCGTATGTGCAGTGTTTCAAAGCAAAATGCTGCACATACAGACTCCAGGCACCATGACCACTTCCAGTCACTGAAGTGGTAATAGTGCTTGGTAAACTCTTTAAACATGAAGACAGAACATATCATGACAGTGTAACAAAGAGATACTCCACTGCCCAAACACAAAATAAATAAAAATCACTGTTTAGTAGATATCCTCCAAATAAAAACTTGCATTAATTAAATCATAATTTTTTTCATTGGTGGTATATAAGAAAACAGCTTGAAATAAACTGCAGTTCTGCTGCTTTCGCAAGCCCTCCCCTTCTAACCCCACCCAGACTTTCTGTGGCGGTCCAATCACAGACTTCCCAATGCAGCTCAATGAGAAGTCTTTGCAAGGCAGCTGCTCTGGGCAATTGCTGCCTCTTGAGTTTAGCTCCACTGAGCTAAACACTCAGGAAGTAACAGGACATGTTGTCTGATTGACAGCCAAGCGTGTGAACCAGGTTAATTTATAGAAGTGTACATTTCTATTGAAATCTGCTCTTTTTGCAAAATAAATAAATAAAAAAAGAGGACACACTCTTCACACAAAGCTTTTCAGCAAGCTAAAGTGCTTCAGGGGTCTGGAATAAAAATTCAGGTACATGAAGGTCATATTTAACTTTAGCTTTCTCTATACTCGTGTAAACACTTGATTAGGGGGAGGGTGTAGAGAGATGCACACGGACAGTATATGCAATGAAACTTACCAGCTTGATAGCTACATATTCATTGGTGTACAAGTTTTTTCCTAAGAAAAATAAAATAAATAAATGGTTGACATTGAAGTTCTCAGTCACCGTGTGAAACATCATTTGAAGTGATTTTACCCATTCCCATTTAACTATATCCACCCACTAGCGTGTTTGAAGATCACTGTCAGCGCTCCTTCACAATCTGGCAGGTCCTTGACAATGACTTAAGCGAGGAGACTGGAGGAAGCACAGAAAGTGATCTGCAGGTATCACAGATGCAAACCATAACGTCCATTAACCTTCATGCACAGATTAAAGCTCCCATGGGTAGTGGCACAGGGGAGACATGCCTTCATTGCTAGCAACTGTGCAGCAATAGCGGCCCATTCTCTTCTTTTTTTATTACAACGAGCAGACACTGGCTGCTTGCTGTTTAGCAGACATCCCACCACTCGGGGGCATGTGAGAGACTTAAAACTCTGACTTGTACTAAAATGGAAATGCATAGTGACCACCCCACAGACTTTTATTAAAATATATATATATATATATATATATATATATATATATATATACACATTATATTGCCAGGGAAACTCATTAAAAAGGTCAATTAATGTACTTCCAAAGCACATTTTTATGGACAATATTTCTCATGCAGCCAACCTCTCTTTTAGAGCCTGAGCGTTATTGACTGTTTTCAGCCGATAAAATGAAATCAAAGCTTTTTAAAAACCAAACAAACACATTGTCAGAGCCAAAATAACAGGGGAAAAAAAACTAATGTGTTTGACTCCAGGTCCAAAGAATTAAATGCTGGTTAAGATTTTAACATTTCTATGCAAATGTCAAATAAAATTAGTTTCATAAAAATATTAAGGCGTGTGCACTCACCAAGACGTAGCTCTCCAAAGTTCCCACATCCAATCTTCTTTCCTACCCGGAAGTTTGGTCCAACCATTAAGACCCCGGAATTGGCCCCAGTGTTCCGGTTACCCCTCCCTGCCCCTCCCCCAACTTTAGACATCCTTCTTCCCACTTCCTCAGATTCACCCTTTCCTTCTTTCTGGTCAAAATCCATCAGTTTGTGGTAACCGGGCCTCTCCACGGTTACGGTGTCTACCAGGGGATAGGAGCCAACCTGGAAAGACACCCACCCCTCCTGCTCCCCACCCCCGCCACTTTGAACCGTCAACAATGAAAAGACATTGCTTCCCACAGAAAGGGAAGAGCAGTCTCCTCCCAACTGGGTGTCTTCAATTGACCTGAGGATAAACTGGAGTAGAAGCGATGTCTCTTGAGCAGAGTTCTTGATTTCCACCAGTCTCTGTGAAGGAAGTCATGTTGATGAGATGTTTTGGTCACTGTATATGGCCCTGAGCTCCTGAAAGAAACACAGATAGGTAGACAAATAAGCACATGGAAGATCTAGTACCTATTTCAATGGGAGAGATGGAATAAATGGGAGTGACATACCAAAGTCCTAAACACACAAAAAAAATATCTGTCTGTAATATTGTTGCAATGTATGAATAAAATATATTTGTATACACTTTTTATGTACCAGATTAATTACACAATGTAGGATAATATTTTTTCATATCAAATAATTTACCACCAAAATCCTACTCTACCCATGTGTCAAGATGGATAAAGTTTTGTGTCAATTGTAACAGGGATTTCCAAGGAGACCATGTTTTCTCAAAACGTTTGCATCATTTAAGTGTAAGTACTGGCATTTATTCTTAATTTTAGTTGAGATTAAATCTTTCTCCTAGCTCGTGCACTAAGCATTTGGTGCATTTTCAGTTCATATATGAATGATATCTTGACCCTAAGACAATGTGCATTGCCAAAGACTTGTGTTTAAAGGGAATTACATCTGGAAAGGAGAGTCACAATGCTACGATTACGGACTTTGTTATTGAGGTGGCACAAAGGAGGTGTAGTAAATTAAAAACTACTCTCCGAAACAGCCAGATTTTCAGACAATTCCACCAAATATAGGTGAGTGTGCCCACAGAAGATAGGCAGCGCCAACATAAGGGAGAAGACTTCAGATAGAGTTTGTGTTTCCTCTCTGGTGGGAGGTACAATCTATAAATGAGGTTCCTTTGTGTCTCTATCTGATTAGAAGTTATAACACTGAGTTACACATTTTAGGGCACCAATGTCACAAACCCAGTCTTCTGCTGATAAGGTGATACCCCCTTCCTTCTCCAACTGAGATAGGCAGGATACCTTTTGAGGTTATTGCCCTGTAGGAGAACATAGCATTTAAAAAGAAGTTTAGATTTAGTAGGTGAATCCCAGCACAGAGTTATGATTTTATTTATACTGATTATGAGTGTTATCCGTTTCCAATGGGAAATAGGCATATCATAATATGAGACTCTTTAATTAGTAGATAAGGAAATATATGTAGATTCTAAGGGATGTATCAGTTGCAGGGCCTCAAATATAATTTCCTACTGTGATATAGAAAATGAGCTGCAAGGTTAACTCCTTTCTGGGACCATTAGGATAAGTGGAACTCTGGGGCTACACAGATGACAAGGAGGCCAGAGACAAAACTCTGTAACCCAATTTTAACTTTGAAATCACTAAGTCCCAAATGTGAAATGAAGGCATTGTGGTTTGGTAAGTGAAGGTGTTTTGGGGACATGATCCATTAAGGTTCCATAGTAAGGGTAGAAGTAATTTAAGATACCGGTGCCCGTGCAGGTTATTCTGACCATTCTAATAAACAAACATTCATGTTTATTTAATACAAGCATATAAAAATCTTGCATTTTAAAGAAACACGACACTATTAAAATGTGCAAATATCTAGCCATTAAAATATTTCTAAATAAAAGGTATTCTGTCCCTTCTCTATAAAGGTGGAACAAAAAGTATGGAATATTGAGAATGATTTTATTTTAAGGCATTAGATCTGAATATTTGTGGATGATCTAGAAGTTAAAAAAAAAAAAAAGGAGGTACTAGTTTGATAGGTCAAATGTGTGTTTATGCTTAAAGGGTTACTCCAAGCACCATGACCACTTCAGTGATTTGAAGAGGTCATGGTGCTTGAAGTTTGTATGTGCAGTGTTTTGCTATAAAGCGTGCTGTGGTGGTGCTTGGAGTGACCCTTTAAATATAGTCCTTAGGAATTTTTAAAAATGAGTCCTGAAAGTGTTAACTATAGTAATTTTCACCACTAAGCAATAAACGTCTACAGAAAAGGTGTTTAAACAACAGCAGAATATATAACGGTTCAGTCACTCCGGCATAACAGAAATAGCAGCTTTATTGGGGCAAAAACAGCAAAATTGTTACCCTACCGGGTCTTTATCAAGCTTAAAGGAAAACAATCCGTTTTCCTGGCACTGGAAGTACCCTCGCCCTCCCACCCCCCAATCCCTGGTTACTGAAGGGGTGAAAACCATTTTAGTCACTTACCTGAGGCAGCGACGATGTCCCTCGTCGCTGTCTCCTCCTCCGCGCCGCTCCTCCTACGGTCTCCGCCGGCCGGTGGGCGAGACTGATCCCGCCCACTGGCCGAGGAGACCTAATGCGCATGAGCGGCAATGCCGCGCATGCGCATTAGCGCTCCCCATAGGAAATCATTGAAAAATATTTTCAATGCTTTCCTATGAGGAAATAAGCGACGGTGAGGGCCTCACACAGCGTGAGGACGTCCAGCGTCGCTCTAGCAAAGAAAATCTTTATAAATCAGGAAGTGACCTCTAGTGGCTGTCTAGTACACAGCCACTAGAGGTGGAGTTAACCTTTTATAAAAAACTGCAATAATTACACTTGCAGGGTTAAGAGTAGTGGGAGTTGGCACCCAGACCACTCCAATGAGCAGAAGTGGTCTGGGTGCCTGGTGTGTCCCTTTAATAAAGACCCAGTAGGGTCAAAACGTTGCTGCTTTTGCCCCAATAAAGCTGCTATTTCTGTTATTCCGGAGTGACTGAACCGTTATTTATTCTGCATATCTTGAAAGGGAGGCCTGGCCAGCCCTAGCTTCGGGGCACCTGGGTTATTTGGTGAGTGCGGTATCCAGTACGTTTCTACTAATTAAGCTACAGCAAACGTGTTCATGAAGATATTTGTAAAAAATAAAATGCTTATTAAATTACATTTTTATAATTTTATAAAAATTCTCAATATTGCCCAATCCCTTGACATGACTCCAGCCACTCTTGGGCAACCAAAATTATTTCTATTTGGCCATTTTAAATAAAGGAAGACCCCTCCTACACCAGAAAGTGATTCTCCCCAATCCGTAGAATATAATTTTGATTTATAAGGAGGGAAAATATCCAATTGTCCTCTGTACAGCAGGAAAGTATGGGATAAGCAGTTAAATCCCAAAAAGGTGGTCCCATCAACACACAGAATGTCTGTAACTGCTCAATAAACTGATACCAGTAATACTCCACCTGCTCTTAGTCTATAGATAGTACAGTTCACAGTTTAAAAAACAGGCTGTGTATTACCAGGACTGCCCTGGATCATCTCTCACTATGGGAAGGGGAGTGAGAAAGCCTTCCATACTGAGTGGAAGGTGTGCACACAATAGGGACAAAATTGAGACTGCCAACCTGGACCTAAGCGTGCCATCTTAAAACAGCAGTGCTTTTTCTAAACCACCATCAATATAAGCCACTCTCAGGCATGAAAGTGAGCCAGGGTCCTCCAAGCACCATGTACTTTATCCACTGTCAACTTTTTCTTGAAAATTAAACTTTTTCCACTCTGTAAAGTGCTGTCTTCCATAAAGAGAAGCTATTTAAAAAGCTTGATTTCTGAATTATAAAACATGCTAAGTTTATAAGGGCTTGCAGAAGCAATGAATTTCATCCAAATACCAATGAATTCTATAATCCAGCCCGTTGCATGTGCCCTTTACACACACACTGTTTACTCCCACCATTTCTGTTTTCGTCTCTGGAGACACTAACAGCTATCTGTCTGCCTACATGCGAGTTGCAAGCAGCCTGCTCAAATATGCTTGACTTCCTGTGCTCTCAAAGCAAGACACTCACTGAAGGGGAAAGACATAATGTCAGACAATCTAGACCGTCTAGAAAAAGATTGAGTGCAGGGCAATTCCTGTTTATTGTTGACAATAATTTGCAGTGTCGAAGATGCTGGCATCATTTATTACTCCCCTCCCCACCTAACAAGAATCCCTACTTCCAGCACTGACCTAGGAAACTGTATTTAAACCCACAACATTAAATTGGTTTGGCAAGACAGAACTCAAATAAAACACATTGTACAGGACTCAATAAAAAACAAACAAACAAAAAAAAAAACACAAAAGTGTGTGAGAACGGACTGTGTCTATTAAGACTTAAAAGGGACACTATAGTCACCTGAACAACTTTAGCTTAATGAAGCAGTTTTGGTGTATAGAACATGCCCCTGCAGCCTCACTGCTCAATCCTCTGCCATTTAGGAGTTAAATCCCTTTGTTTATGAACCCTAGTTACACCTCCCTGCATGTGACTTGCACAGCCTTCCATAAACACTTCCTGATACGTTTCCACTATATAGTAGTGATGGGCAAAAGTACCTAACACTCACATAGTACCCGAAAGAGTTGGTAGTACTAGAAGTAAAAAATATATGTATATATAGGGGTAATTGTAGTTTCAGTCACCGCAGCTCTATATGTGTTAAAACTGAAACCTATATTATACTAGGATTGCTACTCAAGTCGCTAACGGCTTCAAAGTGGAGAGGAGAGAAAAAAATATATATTTGTAAATAGAAAGTTAGTAGTGGTCCTAATCCAGATAGAAATAAAGGCTCATGTACCTTCGAGGGCACCCTTTACCTAAAATGCTACTCTCACACTTACCTGCCCACCATGCCCAAATCTACAGTTAATACGAGGCTAGAAATTAAATAAAGTAACAGAGGAAAACTAATCCGTAGTTTGCAAAAGAGGTAGCTAAATATCAGTTGCCGCGACTACATTGTACTGGACAGCTGAGAGGTCTGCACTGGGCTTATTAGACATACAATTACTAGCGCTATAGTAGTAACACCGACTGATGTCAGAAGATGTATTGTACTTTAAAAGACACATTACTGGGAGTAATATTGCTGTGGAGCTATGTGATACAGTCAGACACACCAACAACATGAAGTTCTAGAAAAAGATTGACCATGGCTAAAATGAGGTATAGCGGAATTTAAATAGGGGTTCTTCGGAGGTCTGTACCAATGAGATCACTAAAAACTTATAGCATACTATAGGAAACTATTGAATTGTAGTGAATTATTGAAATATCTACTCAAACTTGTGTCATGCGGAGCCACTTATAGTCCACTTTATTATTTCAAATGCTGTTGTCTCTATCATTATCAATTTGTTTAACTACCTACTCCGAGACATCAAAAAAATGATAAAACACCCCCAAAAAAACAAAAAAAATTGTGGGTAGTTTTTTAAGACGTAAAACAGATCTAATCCATTCTTAAACACTTAACCAAAATACATACCTTTTCAGTGATTTTATTTATAGACTAAGAGCAAAATTGCTATCCAAGACTGCAGAGATTGCTATTGCTCCACTCACCCCTGATGTTAAGACCCATGCTAGAACCCAGCCTACTTGTGCCTGCCAGTCATCGGAGCATTGAATTGTAAATAAAACCCTGCTTGTCGACATCAGACACGATGCCCACGTTAATTTTTAGAAATGATAACTTTGATATAAAATGTATTAAAGAATCTTAATAGAAAATATCAAAAATAATTGTTTCAGTGCATTTAATAAAATATTTGACTTTGCTAACCAGAAGTTACTCTCCAGTGGAAGCCTGGAGGGCCCATTGCATTATCACTAGGAGTGAATTTCCACTCAGCTGTGGCTAGTGGGCGAGTGGAAATGTTCTGCCATGCTATTATTCTAAAAAGGAACACCAGGCTAACTCATTGTACAGCGCTGCGGAATTTGTTGGCACTATATAAACAATAATAATATGATTGATTAAAACTACAATACAATATCTATTGAATGACCTCTTGTCAAAACAAGTAGCTTAAATCTTATAAACATTGTACGTAATAACCCCCATCTAACAAGTGATTCTAAGGCCTTTGTTCATCCACTTTCACTTTTACTTTTAGTTCACACCTTGATTATTGCAAATCACTCCTCTTTAGTATTCCCAGTAACCACATCGCACCATAATAACATGTTGCGAATGCGGATACAAACATAAAAAGCCCTTTTTCCACTCCTCTTTCATTTACAAATAAATGTCTCCTTGATCACTTTGCTCAGCTGTTGACCTTTTATTCCCGTCTGCTTGGTCTCACATTGCTAATTCTCACCTACAGGATGTCTCAATGGTCAAACCATTCCTATGGAATGCTCTACCTCCTCCTATCAGACTTTAGCCAAAGTACCATATTTTCAAGAAAGATTACTTTCCTTGGTATCTCCTCTTGTTACAGTAGACCACCTGGCTCTTCACATATAACCTGTGTTTCCCCAGTCCAATTTACTCTCTCCACGGTTCCATCATGCACCCCTTTCCCAAGATTAACAAGACACAGTCATTATACCGGTCAACCCTTTCTCTCCTTACTTAATGTATTCCTAGATTGTAAGCTCAGTTTAACAGGGCCCTGTTCAACTCTTCTCTCTGTCAACCATTTGTGGTCACATATATCCACTGGAAAAGGCTACAAAATATGTTGGTGCTACATAAATAATAAAAATCATCAGTATAACTATGTTCCTAGAGAAAAACGAATAAAACAAGGTTATAATGATATAAGTGCTGTGGTGCAGTAAGAATATCCAGATATAGGCAAGCTTTGCTTTGTGAAAAGCTTTGTCCTGCGTCAACAGCCCTTGATGACTATGCACACCTGACTTGGATAGGGAGAGTCATAGGATTAAATGCCAGAACATGTAACTAAACATGTCCTGGTATGTCAAGGACTCAGTTTCTCAGTTACACTTACAGTGTCCAAATCAGAGATCATCCTAATGTCACTACACTGCTAGATAAAAGGGTCACTGAACACCTAGGTAAAATGCATGATCCAGAATAGGTCGAGGTTCCACACATGCACAGCCCGTGGATGGGGGGGTAACCTTTCAAATGGAGGATTAAACTTGAGGGTAAAAAGCACAATGAAACATGAAGAGCTTGGCGTGACACATTCAGAAATCACAGACATGCACATGATATTTATATAAACTGTTTGGGTATTTAGCTATGGACAGAATCAGATGATCGATGTGACATTTTCATCACGGAAAAAAAAAATAAACAGAGAGAGGGCAAGTGCCTTGAAGGAACCCAGACCACATTATCTCCCCCATTTTAACTCTGCAGTTGAAAACCATACCATTCTGCAGGATGGTAAAAGGTTGAAGGAACACTCCAGACTCCTGAAGCAATTTAGCTTGCTGAAAAGCTTTACATGTGAAGAGCGGGTCCTATTTTTTTTTTTTTCCAGGGATGTCAATCAGGCAGCATGCAACATTTAGCCTTTTTTTGTCCATATTTTGTGTACCATGTGCACCCTGATGTGAGGTGTGTGAGTGTGAGTGTGATTCTGGCCCCCTCCAACTAAACAAAAAAGTTTGGTCCAGAGCTGAGGCCAAGTTGTCACTATAGCCCGACCTTGTCAACGAACGTCACTCCCCCTCTCTGCAAAGGGATATCAGGGAGGACAGGCAGAGGGGAGTACATTGGCAGCATGTCACTATTGGACACCTGTTGTCAGCATGTTGATGACAAACATCCAGTATGCATAGAACTGATATTAGGCAACCCAAAAGTCTTGTTCCAAGCTGGCTAATGCCGACCTAATGAAGGCGACGGAGTTGCACCTCCAACAGCAAAGAACTAGATCTCTCATAGTGAAACAATGCACATACAGACTCCTAGCACCATATCCACCTCAGATCACTAAAGTGGACACGGTGCATAGAGTAACCCTTTAATGCATTATCTATAACTCATTAAACAAATAACATATACAATAATTAATACTTTGCAAGGTTACATTTTGTATGTTAAATTGTCACTTTTTTGGTGATCTTTGCATATACAAAAAACCCTAATCGGACGTTCGGTGTGCAGCAGCCAGAAGAAGAGCACAAAATTCCAACGCACTCCATAGGAGTATTTCATAAATTTTTTTATCTTTATAAAATACTCAAAAACAACACTGCCAAAATTACATCAGCACTGTCCCTATTACACCAACACACATGGTTGTAAGGTTATAATCTATTGAGAGACCATCTTCATTTTTACAAGACCGTATTCTATTTATAAATAATACCTTTCCATAATTTGATTTTCCTATAAAGCAGTGTAAACATTGTGTCCATTTAATATTTGTGTTATTGCCTAACAGTGCTCTCTGTAGCATGCAGCACTGTGCTTTTTATAATTTTAATCAGTAAACATGTGTTTATTTATATTTATATAATCTACTGCTCAATATTAGAAGTTAAGGTATCCCTCTGTATAAGGAGCGAAGGGTCTCTGTGTTTTCTTGAACTCTGTATTAAGTGTGATGTTAACGCACATGATTGTAAAGTTATCATAATCTACTGAGACACCATCTTTACTTTTATCTGACTACTCTGCTTATAAGTACTATTTTGCTATAATTTATTTTTCCCTATAAAGCAATGTAAACATTATTTGTTTTATTATCTGTAACATGGTGCTGTTTAGCATTTATTATTCAACTCACTAAACATACTTTTGTTCATGTAATCTACTTCTCTATATTAGAAGTTAATGTATACCTCTATATTATAATTTAAAGCATACCTCTATATTAGAATGTAAAGCATACCTCAATATAAGAATTTAAAGCATGCCTCTATATTAGAAGATAATGTATGCCTCTATATTAGAAGTTAATGTATACCTCTGTAGTAGGAGTTAAGGTGTACCTCTGTATTAGGAGTTAAGGTGTACCTCTGTATTAGGAGTTAAGGTGTACCTCTGTATTAGGAGTTAAGGTGTACCTCTGTATTAGGAGTTAAGGTGTACCTCTGTATTAGGAGTTAAGGTGTACCTCTGTATTAGGAGTTAAGGTGTACCTCTGTATTAGGAGTTAAGGTGTACCTCTGTATTAGGAGTTAAGGTGTACCTCTGTATTAGGAGTTAAGGTGTACCTCTGTATTAGGAGTTAAGGTGTACCTCTGTATTAGGAGTTAAGGTGTACCCCTGTATTAGGAGTTAAAGTAAACCCCTGTATTAGGAGTTAAAGTAAACCCCTGTATTAGGAGTTAAAGTAAACCCCTGTATTAGGAGTTAAAGTAAACCCCTGTATTAGGAGTTAAAGTAAACCCCTGTATTAGGAGTTAAAGTAAACCCCTGTATTAGGAGTTAAAGTAAACCCCTGTATTAGGAGTTAAAGTAAACCCCTGTATTAGGAGTTAAAGTAAACCCCTGTATTAGGAGTTAAAGTAAACCCCTGTATTAGGAGTTAAAGTAAACCCCTGTATTAGGAGTTAAAGTAAACCCCTGTATTAGGAGTTAAAGTAAACCCCTGTATTAGGAGTTAAAGTAAACCCCTGTATTAGGAGTTAAGGTATACCCCTGTCTTAGGAGTTAAGGTTCCCCTCTGTATTAAGAGTTAAGGTTCCCCTCTGTATTAAGAGTTAAGGTTCCCCTCTGTATTAAGAGTTAAGGTTCCCCTCTGTATTAAGAGTTAAGGTTCCCCTCTGTATTAAGAGTTAAGGTTCCCCTCTGTATTAAGAGTTAAGGTTCCCCTCTGTATTAAGAGTTAAGGTTCCCCTCTGTATTAAGAGTTAAGGTTCCCCTCTGTATTAAGAGTTAAGGTTCCCCTCTGTATTAAGAGTTAAGGTTCCCCTCTGTATTAAGAGTTAAGGTTCCCCTCTGTATTAAGAGTTAAGGTTCCCCTCTGTATTAAGAGTTAAGGTTCCCCTCTGTATTAAGAGTTAAGGTTCCCCTCTGTATTAAGAGTTAAGGTTCCCCTCTGTATTAAGAGTTAAGGTTCCCCTCTGTATTAAGAGTTAAAGTTCCCCTCTGTATAAGGAGTTTAAGGTGTACCCCTGTATTAGGAGTTATGGTGTACCCCTGTATTAGGAGTTATGGTGTACCCCTGTATTAGGAGTTATGGTGTACCCCTGTATTAGGAGTTATGGTGTACCCCTGTATTAGGAGTTATGGTGTACCCCTGTATTAGGAGTTATGGTGTACCCCTGTATTAGGAGTTATGGTGTACCCCTGTATTAGGAGTTATGGTGTACCCCTGTATTAGGAGTTAAGGTGTACCCCTGTATTAGGAGTTAAGGTGTACCCCTGTATTATGAGTTAAGGTGTACCCCTGTATTATGAGTTAAGGTGTACCCCTGTATTAGGAGTTAAGGTGTACCCCTGTATTAGGAGTTATGGTGTAGCTCTGTATTAGGAGTTATGGTGTAGCTCTGTATTAGGAGTTATGGTGTACCCCTGTAATAGGAAGTATGGTGTACCCCTGTATTAGGAGTTATGGTGTACCCTTGTATTAGGAGTTATGGTGTACCCCTGTATTAGGAGTTATGGTGTACCCCTGTATTAGGAGTTATGGTGTACCCCTGTATTAGGAGTTATGGTGTACCCCTGTATTAGAAGGTAAGGTGTACCCCTGTATTAGGAGGTAAGGTGTACCCCTGTATTAGGAGTTAAGGTGTACCCCTGTATTAGGAGGTACGGTGTACCCCTGTATTAGGAGGTACGGTGTACCCCTGTATTAGGAGGTACGGTGTACCCCTGTATTAGGAGTTATGATGTACCTCTGTATTAGGAGTTATGGTGTACCTCTGTATTAGGAGTTATGGTGTAGCTCTGTATTAGGAGTTATGGTGTAGCTCTGTATTAGGAGTTATGGTGTAGCTCTGTATTAGGAGTTATGGTGTAGCTCTGTATTAGGAGTTATGGTGTAGCTCTGTATTAGGAGTTATGGTGTAGCTCTGTATTAGGAGTTATGGTGTAGCTCTGTATTAGGAGTTATGGTGTAGCTCTGTATTAGGAGTTATGGTGTAGCTCTGTATTAGGAGTTATGGTGTAGCTCTGTATTAGGAGTTATGGTGTAGCTCTGTATTAGGAGTTATGGTGTAGCTCTGTATTAGGAGTTATGGTGTAGCTCTGTATTAGGAGTTATGGTGTACCCCTGTATTAGGAGTTATGGTGTACCCCTGTATTAGGAGTTATGGTGTACCTCTGTATTAAGAGTTATGGTGTACCTCTGTATTAAGAGTTATGATGTACCTCTGTATTAAGAGTTATGATGTACCTCTGTATTAAGAGTTATGATGTACCTCTGTATTAAGAGTTATGGTGTAGTTCTGTATTAGGAGTTATGGTGTACCCCTGTATTAGGAGTTATGGTGTACCCCTGTAATAGGAAGTATGGTGTACCCCTGTAATAGGAAGTATGGTGTACCCCTGTAATAGGAAGTATGGTGTACCCCTGTATTAGGAGTTAAGGTGTACCCCTGTATTAGGAGTTAAGATGTACCCCTGTATTAGGAGTTAAGGTGTACCCCTGTATTAGGAGTTAAGGTGTACCTGTGTATTAGGAGTTATGGTGTACCCTTGTATTAGGAGGTAAGGTGTACCCCTGTATTAGGAGGTAAGGTGTACCCCTGTATTAGGAATGAGGGGTCTCTAGCTCTCCATATTGTGTTCTAGAACTCTGTATTAAGAGTGATGTCATTAAACACTGTGTCTCTGCCTGTATTAATGGTTATGTGGGTTAATCTGAGTTTGTGTGTTAATATTTGATATCTGTATATTCCCTGTGTTGTGTGCCAGGCTGTGTGTGTATATTTGTACCTGGTGCTGTGTGAAGTTGTGTAGCACACACTGGGTGGTGAGGGTTTGTGTATGTTTGCGTTACCTTCTCGTCTCTCCACTTCTCACCGCCTGGGGCCTTGGTTTCAGGGCGTCCCCGGATTCTCCCGAAATCTCATGCCGCCTCCCGTCGCACTCTACTCCGCTGTTTCACTCTGGCGAGCTAACGTTACGCAATTGACGTAAGGAGCTCGAGGCTGGCCGCCACGGGCGGCGCGCATGCTGCGTAAGCTCGTTTCGTGAATCGAACCCTGGGAGAAAAACCCTACGGCTAGGCTTCTGTTGGTTTACTCATGCGCAGGTCCCCCGGGTTGGGCATTGCACGGAGCCATCACTGAATCCCCGTATCAAAACTACATTACGCAATCCGCGTAACTTCACTTCGGGAATAAGCCATGCGCTGAAGGGATTTCTGCCAGAACCTCCCAGTTCACGACGTCTTGGGTGCTTTACGGCATACCTAAACATTGGTTTAATATACATTATTCAAAATAAAAGTTAGACCAAACACTTTGCATCCAAATATCACTGGGTAGCTGTAATATGATTTGGGTAGAGCTAGGTTTATTATCACTTTAAAGTGATATTATCACCTGTAACAAGTTTTCTGTTATAATCCCACAGTATTGATTTTTTTAAATAAAGTTATACTTTTAATTTATTTATTTTTGCATTTTTTTTTATATAAATAGTGTCTCTTGCACAAAGAGCATTATTGACTAAACTGAGCTTTTTGGGGGACTAACCAGGGATTTTGTTTCCCCCATGTATTGGCCACTATAAAAATTGTCAAACATTAACCAATCCAGCTATTTTTCTGTGCTATTTTGGGTTAGAATGTGATAAAAAAAAATATGGTTCATGTCAACCGTGTTGTGGGATTAATATTTTTATTTATTAAAGTAATTCAGTCAGAAATTTCTTATCGTTCCCATTTTTTTTTTATATAAATTTTTATTTTTCATCATATGAAAAAAAAAAAAAACATGCAGGTATACTGAGAAGTGTACTACATTCTACACTGGGGTTTGATTACTAAATTTCAAATTGTAGCACTCTGAAATCTTAAAGGCATAATTTAAGCTCAAATAACTAATTGACCAAATTAGCTAGTTTGGTCTATATTTTAAAATTCACCGTAGGGGTTATTATTTATAAAATATTTTACCAGGACCTGGGTCCACAAAACATTGCATTGATACAATAGGATACAATAAAATACAAAAACAATATTAATACACAATAAATACAACATTTAACATAGAACAGGTAGGAAATATATAATCGACCATGACACGTGCATTCTGTTTTGAGGTATGCAGAGAGAGATCTCTTAAAGGACTTTAGGAAGATTTTAAAGTGTGCGGGAGGTCTTCCATAATTGCGGTGCTCTGTAGGAGGAGGAGGATCGGGCTGATTTATTTTTGTATTGAGGTAGACTAAATAAAGTGCTGGTACTGGATCGGAGGTTATAGGAGGTGGGAACAGCCGAGGAGAGCATTTTGCTGGGAGTTTCCCAGAAAAGCTCTTAAACACAAGGCTGGAAAGATGAAGGGTGCGTCTGGATTCCAGCGACAGCCAGTTTAGTTCTTTTAGCATGTCACAATGGTGGTCCTGTAATTACATTGTAGCACAAAATCGGCAGAACGAGTTATACAATGTATTGAGTTTATTAATGTGGGATTTTATTAAAGACACGGAGGCTCCTATTATGCATATCTCTTTCTTTATTACTCTCAGCAGCAAAGATAGAGAAATATAAATATATCAAAATGAAAGAAAAAACTGCATAGGCACACAGGCAACCAATCACAAAACAGAGGAAGTGACTATAAAAGGCCTGTGTCACCCACAATCCCCCTCTTTCTTTGCTGCTCTCAGACCAGATAAGTACTCTCTGTTCACTCTCTGTCTAATGTGTTATTTATGGAATTTCTTTGGTTGTTTATTATGTGTTAATATTTTTTCTGGGGCATCTGCTTACCTTTGCCCCTTCCTGTGCCTGCGTGGTGTGCCCTGCTTAATTTTTCTCCCCTGCCGGCCGGTCGGTTTTTCCCCGCCGTCCTCACCCTCTCCTACCCTCTCCTCTTCTCGTTGGGTGGCCTCCTGGTGGGTGGCCATGGGTGCTGCGGTTGGAGAGGTGTTTGCGTGCCTCCGCTCCTCGCGACGGTGGCTCCCTGGGTGCAGTCGGGTCGCACCGGACCGCATGTGTACCATACACGCGTCCCTCCCCTGCACTTTCTGCTTCTCCTGAGGTGCCTGTACCTCGTGCGGCGGCCATCTTGGATCGCGGTTTTACCGCGATCTTCCTGCAGGCTTCCTGGGTTCCCTCTCCTCCTGCCCGGCCGTCCTCCCCTTGCTCTGTCGGCCTCTGAGGCTTCTTCTTTTCCTGGGCAATCCACCATTCAGGTACTCTGTTTAATGTTATGTTTAATGTTATTATTATGCCTAATTAACCGTTTCTTTTCTCCTATGGGTTACTCAACCCTGTCCTGCTAGGTTTATGCTTTTGTTTTTTTTTTTTTTGTTTTTTTTAATTCTTTATTTTTGTAGTGCGCATAAAGTTTACAAGCAGGTCTGAGGTGCCCCGAGAGCAGTCCTCATACATTTTCCTCGCTGAGCATGCGGGACAAATGAAATACAGGCACAATTTTTATATTAATATTGATTCTGTAGATAACACAGTGCGTACGGTAGTAGTGAAACATACGTTTACAAAAGAGAGAAACAAAATTAATGGCAAAACATCTAACAGGTTGATCTATGATTGAGGATCAAAACATAACGAGTATGTGACTTCACAATAGCTGCACGATGAACATTCTATAGTATAACAGGCTAGTTACACATGCTTGGATTTGTTTGCTATCTAGTCTAGAACTTCGATGTGAGGTGGTCTACGCTGAAAATACGCACCGCATTTTAAATGTTAAACCATGCCATTGTTAGCCTACTGGGTGCAGGTGGGTGGCATCTAAGTCGGAAGTATATTCCTGTTTCCCTACTTGGTAACAAGGGGAAGCCTATGGGCTACGAGAATAGCAGGTGATACATACACATTCAACATGTGGTGAGACGCTACAGCTTAACGTGCTAAACACAAGGCTGGGATCTATATGTTGTAATAGGCAAATAAGTGTTGGTGGGTTTGGGTGGGTTGGGAGACAGATAGGTACAAGTGTCGAGCAGGGTAATACTATACACAGTGTCCCCTTGTACTCGTCCTGCTCAGCCTATGCCTTTAGCTGTCAGGCTCAGTCCAGACCTCTTTGCAGGGTTGCGGGAGTCGTCCAGCATGTCTCTTCGGCTCAATGCGTCGGTGGTGACTGGCTCCTTGTATCTGCGGGCTGTCCTCTCTATGTGGGCCTGAGCACTGTAGGGTCGGGTTTGGAAGGTCTCCAGAGGTTGCTGCTGGTGCAGGTTGCTAGCAGGTCTCCGCTGGATCAGTGGCTGGAGGGCGGTTCTCTGCTGCCATGAGCGTCGTCGGTGGCTTCTCGCCCGGGCCATTACCCCCTCTCGTCGGAGTCGCTTGGGCATTTTGGTTCGCCGCCATGTTGGTACCTGACCGGTAAGTTGAGCCCGCATGGTGCTAGGCAGGGGTGGAGACAGCTGCTTTAGCAGGGGGATGCTTGTCCGTTGTGAGGTTAGCGGCTTGGTTGAGGTCAACTTGTACTTGGGTGCAGGCACTCCTGGGCTCGGTTTATGCCGTGGAGGTAGCCTCCCTTTGTTCTTTGGTCCAGGTGATAAGTCGGTGGCTGTTGCTGGGGTAGGGGGGTGTGTAGTGCCCGGAGTAGGCCCGCTCTTCCTCTGCTTCCCTGTTTCCCCTGACGGGCCTTCGTGTAATAGGGAAGGTCTTGTGAGGAGTTGCTCCCACCTGTCCCAGAATTGCTGAAATGCCAGGTCCAGGCTTGTGGGCTGCGGGTTCGTGGGCGCTGGTCTCGTGAGGTGGGCTGCGTCCGCCATATTGCCGGTTCTGGGGCATCCAGAGCCCAGGCTTGAGTGGGCAGCTGCAGTCCGATGGGCTGTGTGTATCAGCTTGGCAGGGACCGGGATAACCCCCGCCGGTCCATAGGGGGGGGAACGGGAGCTCAAACTCTGCCTTGCTGTACTTGCGGATGGCGGGAGAGCGGCCGTCTCCCCCACCGCCGCCATGCTTGTAGGCCGCAACATCAGGGAGCACTGATCCGGTTTCAAAATCCACAAATGTGGTGTCTACTCGCAGGTCTCGGTCTCCCCTATCGATTGGTTTCCACCGTGAGTCTGATCGCGGCCTCTGCCTGTCAAAAATCGGCTTTAGGTCAGGTTAGCTATGGGAGCAGCAGCGACATGCGTCTGCTCCGTTCAGCGGTCAGGCCCCGCCCCGCTTTTGGTTTTCTTAATGTGTTTTTTACAGTTTTCTCATACTACCTCCCTGTTATGCCTTTGTATTTTGCCATATTTAATGATGGGAATTGCATGAATGTGTCCAGATCACATGGGCCTTTACTCTACTAGTTGTTTTACGTCCCAGAGGGACCTGATCTTTCTGACTATTTATTTTATTTATTTTAAAGATTGTGTATTCCCTTTCTATATTATTGCAGTTTCTCAAATCTGTTTTTATCTAATGGACAATACATTTTCGTTTTACATAACAACCCTCTCCCTATGATGGCTGAGGGTGATGAGCCTGAGAGACGTTTTTCATGATTTTTCATCAGGGGCAGCAGAGCTGACTGTCAGACATTAATAGTCTCCTATATGTCGTATCCCATGCCATGAATTTTTATCTTTATCCTGGGTGCGGAGTCGTCTTCGCTTTCCCAGTATTTCTGACGCAACTCCCTTAATGCCCCCTGCGGCTACCTCTGCTCTACTGGGTATGGGACCCTCCCCCCCCCCCCCGCTGCCCTGCCTCGCCGGGGCCCATAAGGCTACGGCGGAGGATTATAACCTCATAACTCCCACTCATTGATGCAGATCCTGCCTGATATGACGGACTCGCTGAGGCGGTCAAAGATGGCGCGCTCCCACCGCGCATAAGAGCCCCTGGTCGGGCTAAAAAGACCAATGTGGATACGGGCTAGACACCGTACTGAGAGGTCGGTTACCGACCGGAGTGAGGAGAAGGATTATGTGGTTATGATAGGTGCCTTCCTATGGCGACCCCTACTGGGGCTACTACCCTATCAGGTGCTCCCGCTCGGGCGGGTATTAGGGGTACGACCCCTTTTGGGTCCTCTGGGTACGCCCCGTTTTCTTTAACGTATCGGGCTGATACTTTGATACCTCTGGGCTCCTCCCTGGAGAATTTCAGAATTTACTTATAAAAGCGATAGGCCCCCCTTCCCTTTTTTCTGTACATATGTATGTCCTACTTGATTCCGCTACGGCGGTGAATATGAACGCCCGGGTGCATCACCTGTTGGCACTATTGGCAAGTTTTCTATGGTCGTCACGACCGGACGCCAGAAGGCGATTCTTTGAAGGTTCACCCTGATTGGCGAATATGGCCATCTCTGCACCGGCCCTAAGCTGAAGGGAGGCTGTTCAGATGCAGACTTTTTGTCATGGAACCGGGGTTTTATATGTGAAGACGTTCACGTTGATTGCTAAGCCCCAAGTAATTAGAAATGGTTTTGGTGGGGCCGGGCGTGACGGGAGCCGCCCGTCTGGCCGTGATTTACGGGACTCGTTCCGAGAATGCCAAGCTCCTTACTCCCTATGCGGGATTTCCACAAGCTCTAGACTCCACTCCTCCCCGTCCAGGGGGAGAATATATTAAGCCCCTGCCACCCCGTGGTTACTCCCTTCTGGTGGATACCCTATGTTCCCCTCCTCCTTATGGACGGGTGGCGGACAGGTTTGGTCCAGTTTCTGCTAAAGATGCTGCCTTAGTAGTTTTTCTGAGCGGTACGGAGCTACCGTCTAGTGTTTTTTCTGTCTTGACCTGTTGGCATTTTGGCCCCATTGCACTTGCCTGTCAGGGGGACAGGTATCGTGATTCTCCACGGGGATCCACGACCTGCTCGCCTTAGGGAAGATTTGAGGGTTACCCTGGGGTTACCAATCTTCAGATCAGTATAGTCTTGGTACCTAAACGGTGGGGAGGGGTTCGCCCCATTCTACTTCCCCGTCCTCTTTGTTTTCCCTTTGGTACCACCATTTCAACTGATGGGCATCCATTGCCTCCGGGATCATTTCTAGGAGTAGGTTTGGTTGGCCCATCTGGAATTGACAGACTATCTTGTTATTGTTACTATGAACACGGAATACGGGGGTTTTTTCCCCGTTTTGCCTGGCGAAGGAAACATTCGAGATTGTTTTTTTGCTAGGGCTACTGTTAAGTCTCTCATCGGCTTCTGGATGTCCCACCAAGAGGTGCTAGGGGTACCCATCTGAATGTCTACCTGGACGACGTCCTGGTCATATCCCTGTCCAGGTACCAGTTACGGTTGCGTGTCAACTGTCCGATCACGATGCTTCGGGTTTTCCATTTATTAATGAGCGGTTAGGAGCCAGTTTTATGTAGTCCTCGCGGTCGATGGAGTTTTTTCTTAGGTTTAACGGTGGAACTCTATCAGATTGTTCCCGTTCCTTCCTGGCTCCGAGATCTAAACCATTATGAAGTTTGTCATGTAGACTTTTAGTACAGTGGTCCTGGTGGTCGGGCATTTAGTGCGGGTGCCAGACCTGCCAATGGCTTCCATCCAGGCTATGTCTCCAGGACCACCTCACTTTCTACCCCTTCAAGTCAGTAGGATTCCTATCTCTGTCCGGGTCACTGTTATGAGGCAAGGCGGGAGTTGGACGACGGTTCCAGGATCTATCTGATTCAAGGCTTAGCTCATAAGTAGACCTGGATCAGCGGGACCCTCTGTGAGCCGTGAATCTTTTCTCCCAGGGACAAGTGGTCCAAAATCGAGAAGATGTTGCACTCTGACTATTGTAAATCTTGGCGGGAACATTTTGTTTTCGCGGTTTTGCCCCGGTCGCGCATACGACTACGTTATGTTTTGAGTGGGCTATATGTCGGCGATGGGTTCCATTGACCAGCTAAGGGCTAAGTTAGCTAAGTGGCTAATCGTAGCGTACTGATTCTGGTGCTTTTTTGCCTTCAGGGTCTCGGTGACGGCTGAACACGTTCCACCTGGACACTTCTAGGTCCGCTTGGACTTCACGTTTATTCAAGAGTTTATGGCGTTTTTTCTCGGTTTGTAACGGTTGTGGAAGCAGTTCGAGGTGGATCTGTTGGCATCTTGTCTTTACACCTCGTTACCGAGGTTTTTACGTATGGAAGGCGATACCCAGCAACTGTCACGATTGGCGTGTTCGTTCTGGACTGATCGGATATTTGGATGTATGCATTCCCTCCGTTCGATTTGGCTGCTTGCGGGCTCTTGCACTTGGCCCAGCACTAGGTGGCGTTGGTATTGATTGCTGCTCTGTGAAGGTCGCATCCATGGTTCCCTCGATTACTGAGAATGGCGATGATTTGCCAGGTTTGATTCCAAGCATTCGGAACCCTTCTAGACCGAATGGGACTACACTTCGTGGATCAAGACCTTCTACATTAGATGATGTGACTCCTTTCGGGACGTTTGGATTATCTTGGCCATTCTGCGATCAACTCCCCGTCTCCTCTGTGAAACATGGATCCCGGGTGATCGACCGGCCTTAGGTCATCATGACAAGTGTGGTCCGGTTGATGCGTGGGACTACCACTGTTTTTTCCGTATCTATCCCTGGATTTGGGATTTTTCCTGGTCGGTCAACAACCTTCGTAGATCATCTATGTAGAGGATTCACCTTACGAGTGTTGAGTTTCGTGACTCTATATTCCAGACCGATTGATCACATTGCATCTCATATGGTGGCTCAGCTTTGAACTTGCATAATAGGAGCCTCCGTGTCTTTAATAAAATTCTCAGATTTTACTATTAACATGACGTAAAGTCATGATTTTATTAAAGACACGGAGGCGAGTATTATTCCTGCCCACCCTCCCGGTGTTGGGTTTGGGACGAGATGCTGTTGGACTTACAGGTATGTGGCAATCCAGTCTGTTTGTTGTATGTATTTATTGTGTATATTTACTAAAGAAGTTTCAATTTTCCATGGTTTGGTTCTAATGGTAATTTTTCCTACTATAGGTTTGGTTTCCTAGACTGCTCCTGACGAATTTATTTGGTGAGTTTCAGTTTGGAGTTTAGATTTTACCATATTTCTCTCTCTTTTGTAGCTTGGAGTTCGGTTTGTTGCCGTTCCTGTTCTTACCGGTGTGTGATGTCGGTTCATGTTTCCTGGTCTTCGGTTCGCAAGAAAGAGGGGGATTGTGGGTGACACAGGCCTTTTATAGTCACTTCCTCTGTTTTGTGATTGGTTGCCTGTGTGCCTATGCAGTTTTTTCTTTCATTTTGATATATTTATATTTCTCTATCTTTGCTGCTGAGAGTAATAAAGAAAGAGATATGCATAATACTCGCCTCCGTGTCTTTAATAAAATCATGACTTTACGTCATGTTAATAGTAAAATCTGAGAATTGTGGTGCAGATGCATATACTACATCCCCATAATCAATGATTGGCATCAGCATTTGCTGTACAATCTTTTCCTTTACTGTAGAACTTAGGCAGGATTTGTTTCTGTACAGGGCACCTAGTTTTGGATAAAAGTTAAGATGCAAGTTTTTCTTTGTGGAGGCCAAAAGATAGATTGGGGTCAAACAACATACCCAAGTATTTGAAAGAGTGGACTGAGGTCAGTGTGCTATTTTATTTTGATGGATAGGTGGGAATTGTGTAATTTAGGTACTGTTCCAAAGATCATTGTTACAGTTTTGACAGTGTTTAGGGAGAGTTTGTTTTTTGCAATCGACTTTTCTACCTCTGTAAACTGGTCATGGAGCACATCCTCAAGCTGCGGTAGATTGGATTTGCTCGCATAGATTACTGTGTCATCTGCGTAGATGTGTACATTTGAGGATTTGCAGACATTAGGCAGGTCATTTATAGATAGTGTAAATAGTAGGAGGCCGAGAATAGAACCTTGGGGAACACCACACGTGACTGGGAGAGGGAGTCGCTGTCAGAAATGGACACATATTGCGAGCGATCCGATAGGTTATTAACTAAACGTTGAATTTCATTTTGTGAAATAGAATTGCCCCCATCCCTTATCATGTCAGTATTCCCACCCACTGCTGTGTGGAGGGGAAGAGGAGAAAATGGTATGTTCACCCACTGCATTAGTCCTCCCAAACAAACTACCCATGCGTTACATAGTTGTCTAAGATGAAAAAAGACTAAAATACGTCAAGTTCAATTGTGAAATCCATTCTTTTGTTGCGGATTCATAAGGAGGCAAAAACACCAACAATTGTAGCCATTTCCAATTATGCAACAAAAGGGGGGGGGGATGCTTTTTAATTCCATAATGGCAGTTAGATTTCTGCTTGGAACTACAACACGTTCACATACAAATCAAATATTTAATTGAATATTCTATTGTACACATTTGTATTCCTGACCATATAGTGTTTCTTTAATCTCTTTAGTTGACTTATAGAGTAATTGGAAGCTAACTAGTGCATTTGATACAGATACGTATCAGCAGAGATTGGTGGACACTTGCTGTTAAACAGACTGGAGACAATGAAAACAGGCTATGGACAATCTAGTACCCTAATAAGATCCAAATTATCTTACATAGATGTTACATAGATCCAAAAAGGTCCCAATAGAATATTTGACCACTAAAGCAGGTCCTACATTCTTAGATGTTCTGCCAATCTATAAAAGAAAGAATAGCACAACCATAGTGCTCACTGTTTAAACTTTATTAAAGTTGCAAAAAAAGATTAAAAACACGGGGGCGGGGCCTGACCGCCGACGGGATCAGACGCTCTCTGTCTGAGCTCCCGCTCCGGACCCCGAAAATCGGCGTTAGCTGGAGGATAGCTGCAGCCAGCAATCCACGCTGAGGACCACACTGACCCCCAACCACTGGGGAATACGAGGTTACCACCCAAGAGCTTACCCGGCACTGAAAGTGACCCGACGGGGACCCGGAGCCTGCTGGGGCTTGAGCCGGGACGAGACGGCCGCTCTCCCGGGTCTCCGGCCGGCGTCTCGCTCCCCCCCCCTCTGGACCGGGGGGTTATCCCGGTCTGCAAGGGTGCCAACATCGCATCAAAATGGGCCTAAACACCTGCCTGGCAGACAGCAGCCCGTGGGCAACACTCCATAAGATGGCCGCCGCACGACAACCATGTGCGTGGAAAACAGCATGATCAGGCGGACTGAAGAGGAGCGTACCAAGCACCAATGGACCGCCATGACAGCCTGCCCTGAGGACATGTCGGCACCCCTAACAAGCAGCATACTACTGGAGCAGGTTACAGCGACATCTTAGATCCCACTACAGCCCCTACTGGAGAAGCCTAACGCAGAGCAGACCTACACCTATGGAGCCCATCCAGCAATCCGCTGACGGTGGGACCCGATGGGAGGACACAGGTGCTTAAAAAGCCAGGGCTGCTGCCATTACAAGCATGACAGGACCGACTTCGCTACTCAACCGGCTGAACACCCCACTAAGATAGCCAGCGCGTGTCATTGGACGCTAGCAAAAGACCGGGGACTCGTGGTACATGCTAGACTCTGCAGAATTGACTAACGGGAGGTCTGTGTGTGGGGAGGGGTGTGTGTAAGAATCTTATGAGGGAATACTATGCTTGTGGTCTCTCCCTGATTCCATCAATGCCTGACAAGCTCTGCCGCTGTGCTTAGGGACTGAGATTACATAACTGATCGGTCCCAGTGTTGCTTGCCCACGGGCAGCACCTACTATCCATGCTTATCATTGTCATTTTCAGAGCCAGTTAGTCATGCATACTGTAACCTTAAAAATACATGTAACTGTCATATATACTATATAGCATGGAATTTCTAGCACAACTAGCCTGATTCTTACTTTATTTATAAGCAATGTCTCTACAGAAATACCACGCAATGTAATGCTACAGAATAGATAGTACCACGCATGTAGTCAGCTGATCTAGCTAGACAGTCTACGCCGTTGCACCACCAACTACCAAGTTAATCACTCTTGTTCACCTTAACATTTAATGCTAGCCTGTTCAGCGAATACTTGTATTATTTTATTACTTAACCTTCATGTCAGTTTACATACTGATCTTCAACGCTTTATGTTGCCTGTTATACTGATACCGGAGAAACTGACGGAAGCCAAGCACAGAGAGATGGACACAGGTTTCTTCAGGAAGGAAGAGATTCTTTATTGGATCACCGATCGGGACTCAGAGGGACTAGCGTCACCAAAATACAGCAAAGTCTGAGTACTGAATACATAGAGTACATTCCTTATATAGCACTGTAGCTCCTCCCACAATTAACTACACCCACACATACCCTTAACCTATTTAATGAATAGAGTCTAAACTCATCCATCCGGTCTAACCACGTGGCTCATCTGATACAAAGGAGAGGGACGCGTAATTCCAGTTCTTACATTCCTGCACCTGGTCAGTATAGTGATGACAGTATCTTAGCTACGTGTAATTAACCAACTGATACTACAAACACATATACATACATATGCCTTGTGGCAATCTTAGCCTGCTAAACTTGTATTTTACTGGAATTACATCACATTCCCCCCTTTGATGCCTCTGATATTTCACAATTACTTGAGGCATCACTTAACCTTGGTTTGCATATACCTCAGGTTACCATGAACCAGACCAGACTTTTCTTATGATGTGAATCTTTTCAACACTCATCTTCCTGCATAGTTTCTCCCTGATCTAAAGCCTTATACTTATATATGGCCATTATCTGTGCAGCAGCCTTCCTCTCTGCTATAGTTCCTATCAGGCTTTGCACAGACCTAACTACTAAGGGTATAAGACACGGCAGGAGTAGACACAACATTAAAATTAGTAGGACTCCACCTACCACTGCCTTAAGCCCTCCAAACCACTCATACCAGCTACCAAACCAACTACTTGGATTGTACCCTTTCCATACCTGAGTAGGCACATGCGCTAGTTTAACCATATGGCTAGTAAGCTCAGCTATTGCTTGCCCTTCGTCATCTATTTGAAGACAGCAATTACTTAGGTTAAACTTCCCACATACACCTCCCTCTACTGCCAAAAGGTAATCCAAGGCTAATCTATTTTGGTAGACTGCTGTCCTCATCCTGGTGTTATGCTTCGCTAGAAGATTGAGCGCTTGTGATGTCTCATTTGTGATAATCTCAACCACCGCCTGTAATCTTATAATACGGTTGAGCATATAAATAGGGGTTCTATAACCAAAGGTACCATCCTCAGCCCACGTGGCTGGCCCATAATAATCTATGATACGCTGGGGAGGCCATTCATCATCTTCCCAGGCGCCTATCTCTATGGGTCCCCTTTTCTTCCTATGATTCACATCATACACTTTAACACCTAAAGTCTCACCTGTTTCAATCGGTAACAAGAAGAAGGATGGTTTGAGCATACCCAACACACATGCCCCTTCCCAGTCCTGTGGCAGCTCCGAATAGGCTTTCTTACCACAGATCCAGTACAAATTTGCTGGGGCTCTCCAAGTAGATGTGATGGATAGATCAAACCACACATCCTTTAAATTGGCATATCTAGCAAACGGGTTAGATGGTTCTGAGACATTTGAAGCCGACCACCAAGTTGTATTCTTTGTATCATCATCATAAGCTTTTTGCCCTAGACAAGTTAATTCTCCTACAGAAGTATTATACATCATTCCTTTCCTTGCTATGCAAACATAACCTATGATGGAGGTCTTTAATCTCCACTCAGATTTACCTCTAACACTCATCTGATAATCGGCTTGTGAAGATATTAATTGGTCAACTGCCTCAGAACCGGACATTACCTCCTTTGCTTCCCAAGGCCATTGGTCTCCCATGTTAGTACCTCCACACACATAGCAGTTGGTAACATTAAGACTACCGGCAATACTTTCAGCTAGATCAATGAACAGGTTTTTAGCATTATGGGGGATCTTATTATCTATACTCATCTCTTCGTAAAAGGAATGGTATACTTGATGAGTCTGGGAGGATACCGTATCAGTCTCTATTCCTATAAACAATAATGTCCCAGGATCTAAACCCGTCCCGTATATTTGAAACCCAAATAAATTTCCATACTTATCTAAGAACTTGTCGGGGTTATTAATGAGTATATGGACTGGGTTGCATTCCATAGACTTACAATAAGGGCTAGTCGGCAACTTAGTCACTATCATGTCTTTGTCTACTGTCTGTCCCCAAGTTGCCCACCCCACACAAGACCAATATGGGCAAAAGTTATAATCTCTATTTGGGCATCTAGGACTTACATATTTATTTTTGCTACTGGGACAAATATATTTATCGTTAGACCCATACGTCCTCTCCCATCTAAGATCCCCACATACATTCCACGGCTTTCTACCACTCGATATCGCTTTACACGCATCAAATAGCAGAACACCCGAAGAATGTACGGATTCTAACACCGTTTTATTAATTAGGGTCCCCTGAGGATCTCCATTCCTGAGAGTCAACCAAATTGTACGAGGTTGATACTCCGGACTGAAGCACTTAGGTTCTCCTACTCCTAAATGGCACACACTATAATCTATATTTAAGTATCTACATCTCGATACATCTCCTTTACACTCGTATTGTGAATGCCAAATTAGGGTTTGGGAAATATGGTTACCTGTTCTCGTAGTCTTAATGCATACCTCACAGCTAGGAGTGTCGGTACCTCTACCTTCCTGAATATAAAAACACATATAAATAAACACTATCAAAAGCACATCTTTCGCCGTCATCCTCAGTCTTCGTCCGTGCGATGGCGCCTCAGCTTCCAGGATGTGAGGGGCTGCAGGGAATGGAGTTCTGCTCATCTTCACAGGTGTCCCTTCGAGACTTTCCTGGCTTATACACTATGTGATGGTAAGCGGACAGGCTTTATTATGGCCTTCTCACTCACACCTGTAACAATAAAATTTGTAATCCACAATAATTCCTCGTTACTCCGACTGAGTAGTGCGTTTTAACCGGATCTTGCAGGGATTCTCTGGATCTGCTGTAACTTGCCAAGAATCGACTGCTGCTGGTTTAACCCTGGAGTGATGTATCCACGGAGTCACTTCTGCTACTTTTATTGCTGTAGGGGTAGACAAGAGAACAACATAAGGACCTCTCCACTTGGGCCCTAACGGTACAGTATTCCACTCTTTAATCCACACTTGGTCTCCTGGATGATAACTATGAACAGGGGGATAAATATTCACAGGTAATCTATCTTGTACCCATTTCTGTACCTCCTCCATAGTCTTACCCAACTCTACAACCTGCTGCCGGGTAATTCCTTCTCCCAACTGACTCAAGTCCCCCCTTAAGTTACCAAGTACGGGAGGTGGTCGCCCATACATGATTTCAAAAGGAGAGAGGCCCATCCTTCTGGTAGGGGTACTGCGGATTCGCAATAAAGCTATGGGTAAGAGAACGTTCCACTTAAGTTGGGTTTCCTGACACATTTTAGCCAACTGGTTCTTTATAGTTCTATTCATTCTCTCTACCTTACCAGAACTCTGGGGTCTATATGCAGTATGAAGCCTCCACTTTATACCAAGCATATGAGTCAGTTGTTGTAGGCACTGGTGAACAAAAGCTGGACCATTGTCCGATCCTATAGAACAGGGTAGTCCATATCGGGGTATTATTTCTCGTAGCAGGAATCTCACAACTTCTCCTGCTTTCTCTGTACGAGTAGGACA
The DNA here is from genome assembly GCF_036172605.1 of Pelobates fuscus. Classification (NCBI taxonomy): domain Eukaryota; kingdom Metazoa; phylum Chordata; class Amphibia; order Anura; family Pelobatidae; genus Pelobates; species Pelobates fuscus. The sequence continues at coordinate 349,600,013 of NC_086321.1, forward strand.
TGCTTCTACCCAGCCTGAATAGGTGCACACAATTACCAGCAGGTAACGATGTCCACCCGATTTAGGCATCACTGTAAAGTCTATTTGTAGATCGGACATGGGGAGTCCCCCCATAAACTGAACTCCTGGTGGCTTTACTGGTCCTTGTCTTGCATTATTCTTAGCACACGTTACACATCTGCGTACAATGGCCTGAGTCAAGTTGGACAATCTTGGTATGTAGAAATGTTTTCTAAGAGATTCTTCAGTACTGTCTCTCCCAGAATGTGTCCCGTTGTGATAATTTTGGACAATTTCTACCGCTAGCGATGCTGGTATAACTATTCTTCCATCTTCTAGCTGATACCACTTGTTCTCCAGATACTTTCCCGGTTCAGTCTTTAACCACTCCTCTTCTTGAGCTGTATAAACTGGAGTCCATTGGGACAGTGGAGTTGGTATAAGAGCAGCTATATGCCCTACATACTCCTGTCTTCCTGATTCAGCAGCACGCTTAGCTGCACTATCTGCCATCCGATTTCCCTTGGTTACATCACCATCTCCTCTCAGATGCGCTCGACAATGTATGATACCGACTTCTTTCGGCTCCCACACTGCTTCCAATAGTTGTAGGATTTCAGCTGCGTACTTGATTTCTTTGCCTTCTGAATTCAGTAGTCCTCTTTCTTTATACAAAGCTCCGTGGGCATGAGTGGTTAAAAACGCATACTTAGAGTCCGTATAGATATTTACTCTTAAACCTTCAGCCAATTGTAACGCTCGTGTTAGTGCTATTAATTCTGCCTTTTGTGCTGATGTTCCTTTCGCCAGTGGCCGAGCTTCTATCACCTTGTCTATTGTTGTCACTGCATATCCTGCATAGCGGATCCCTTCTTTCACATAACTACTGCCGTCGGTGTAATATTGAACATCGGGGTTCTGGATGGGAAAATCACGAAGATCTGGTCTACTTGAGAATACTTCATCCATTACTTCCAAACAATCATGTTGACTTTCAGTAGGTTGTGGCAAAAGGGTAGCTGGATTTAAGGTGTTTACAGTCTCTAAATGCACTCTTGGGTTTTCACACAACATTGCTTGATACTTGGTCATACGGCTATTACTAAACCAATGATTTCCTTTGTAATCCAACAACGTCTGTACTGCATGTGGGACTCGTACATAAAGTTCTTGACCCAGAGTGAGTTTATCGGCTTCAGCTACTAGCAGGGCGGCTGCAGCTACGGCTCTTAGACAAGGTGGAAGTCCGCTGGCCACTGCATCCAATTGTTTAGACATGTAGGCAACAGGTCTTTGCCATGATCCCAAGTACTGTGTCAATACTCCCACAGCCATTCTTCTTTGCTCGTGTACATACAGGTAGAATGGTCGTGTGTGATCAGGTAGACCTAATGCTGGGGCACTCATCAAAGCCTTCTTCACATCTTCAAATGCCGTTTGCTGTTCTTGGGTCCATAGGAAGGGGTCGTGCTCTGTACCTTTGATAGCTGCGTACAGAGGTTTTGCTAGTATCGCATAACTGGGAATCCATATCCTACAGAAGCCTGCTGCCCCCAAGAATTCTCGCACTTGTCTTCTATTCTTGGGTATTGGTATTTGGCAGACAGCTTCTTTTCTCTCTGGCCCCATAATTCTTTGACCTTCAGAGATATGGAATCCTAGATACTTGACAGTTGGCAAACACAACTGAGCCTTCTTTCTAGACACCTTGTATCCTGCCTTCCAGAGAATGTGTAGTAGATCGTGCGTTGCTTGCTGACAGATTTCTTTTGTAACTGCTGCTATCAACAAGTCATCTACATATTGTAACAATACACACTCTCCTGGGATGGACTCGAAATCCAATAGATCTTGACTTAGGGCTGAACCAAATAGGGTAGGTGAATTTTTAAACCCTTGGGGCAGTCTTGTCCAAGTCATTTGGCGTTTTGAGCCCGTTACAGCGTTCTCCCATTGGAAAGCGAAAATACATTGACTTTCTGCGGCAATTCGGAGGCAAAAGAAGGCATCTTTGAGATCTAAGACTGTGAAGTAAGTAGCCCCGCCCGGAATTAAAGCAAGCAGGTTATATGGATTGGGTACAACTGGATGTATGCTAACAACCGCATCATTGACTGCTCTTAAGTCCTGCACAGGTCGATACTCATCTGTGCCGGGCTTTTGAACAGGCAGCAATGGGGTGTTCCAGGGGGAAGTACAGAATTTTAGGATACCATACCGTATGAACTTATCCAGATAGGATTGGATGTTCTTCTTAGCCTTCTGCGGAATGTGATATTGTCTTAGGCTCACTGGATAAACCCCATGTTTCAGTTCAATTTTTATTGGTGGAATATTGCGGGCCAGTCCTGGTGGGTTGTTCTCTGCCCAAACTCCTGGTATGTTAAACAATGTCTCATCACTCCTAGGGTTTTGGCTAGTCAACACTGTATAAAGTCGCCACTCTTCTTCCTTTGGTACGGATAAAGTCATAATACCTGAAGGTCCATTAAACTTTAAAGATGTTGTTCCATCTGGTAGGAACGTAATCTGCGCTTGTAATTTGGATAGCATATCACGTCCCAGCAATTGGACTGGACATTCAGGCATATAAAGGAATTGGTGTTTTACTACGTGGCCTCCCAATGTACAGAGTCGACTTTTAAGAACCGGTCTTTCAGCACTTCTTCCAGTTGCTCCTATCACAGTAATAGTCCTTCCAGATGGAGGAGCAACTAGATTAGTCACCACTGAATGTTCAGCACCAGTGTCGATCATGAACGCACTCCTTTTCCCCCCTATTGATACATCGACCATAGGCTCCGCTCGACCAAGGGGGATGGAGCCCGGTCGGTATCAATAGTCCTCCATGACCGTGTCAGCCAATCCTACAAAGTCCCTACCTTCTCTATCGCGAGACCTTTGCGCTGCTGGAATATACCTGTCTTCCCTAACACTTCCTCTGTTCCCATTACTCCCTCTATAACCATTACTCCCTCCGGGACCTCCTCTACCTCTCGCTCTGCCTCTAAAGTTTCCGTAGCCTGCCCTGGGTTGGTCTCTCTCGTACTGCTCTCTTTGCGGACATTCGTTCCTCCAATGCCCTTCTTCCTTGCAATACGCACACTGATCCCTACTCAAAGGCTCCCTACTCCATCTATTATTGCCTCTATCTGGGCCCCGTTTATCTACGCCTGCGATCGCTACCGCTAGCATATCAGCCTTTTTACGCATCTTGCGCTCCTCCTCTTTCTTGCTTTCTGTTTCCCTATTCATATAGACCTTATTAGCTACCTCCATTAGTTGGGAGATTGACATACCTGCAAACCCTTCTAACTTTTGTAGCTTGCGCTTAATATCTCCGTAAGCTTGGCTGACAAAGGCGGAGTTAACCATTCGGGAATTGTCTGCGTCTTCCGGATTAAAGGGGGTGTACAAGCGGTACGCCTCCAATAATCGGTCATAAAAGACACTGGGCGCTTCATCGCTTTTCTGGATCACCTCAACTGTCTTCGACATGTTAATGGCTTTCTTTCCTCCGGCTTTCATGCCAGCAATTATAGCGTCTCTATAGGCTCTGAGTTGAACCATATCAGCACCATTTACGTTCCAATCGGGATCAGTGTTGGGATAATGTGTTGCGGCCCATGCTGCTGGATTAGCTTGGTTCAAAGCACGGGCTCTATCCTCTAATGCTTTAATGGCTGCTTGATTTATTCTTGTCCTTTCCTCATTGTTAAATAAAGTCATTAATAACTGCTGGCAATCAGCCCATGTCGGATTATGTGTCTGTACTATTGAGGTGAACAGATCAGTCATGGCTTGTGGTTTCTCAGTATACGAGGAATTATGGGTCTTCCAGTTTAAAAGGTCGGTAGTGGTGAAAGGGACATATACGAAGACAGGGTCAGCGTGTGCCATTTGACCTGCGGCATCGATATAAGCTGACCCGGGATTTAAGCGAAGAGGCATCTGATAGTGCTTTAATTGTTGGGCACCAGTCAACTGTCGGGTTTGGATGGGGCTACGTAGGGAAGCGTCAGTCATGGGTTCCGGTCGGGGAGATATAGGGTATGGGGATGTGGGAGGTTGGTTTTGGGAAAAGGTAGTGAATAGAACACTTCGGGCCGAGCTAGATGAAGCTTGACCGGAAGTCTGAAGTGGCGCCAAATCAGGATATTCGTTTCTAATGGGGGTGGGTTCTGGTTCCGGAAGGGGAGATTTAGTACGAGGGGGGGTGGATCCTGTACTGGAGGAGGAAGCGGAAGTGGATGAGGGTAATGAGGGAAGGGTTACAGGACTTCCTGTATTTGCGTCACTTCCTCTTACCGGAAAGTAAGGGGGCGGCAAAGGGATCTCGGACTCAGGGGGCGTGTCCAAAATGGGCCTAACACCAGCCCTAGTGGACGAACAAGTCCTAGCTACCATGAGGCGACACTGTTCCTCGTGGCATGTCCGGAGCCATTTTGGCGAGTCATTTACGGCCTGTCTCCAACAATCAATATAAGGAAACTGGCCGTAAAGTTCAGGCCTACCTGATACAGCCACGTGTAAGCGCTGTACCAGAGTTGGATCCAAACTGCCACGTGGCGGCCATGCCGCAACCAAAGTAGGCCACTCCCTAGTGCACAAAGTGACCAAACGTACAGGGGACATCTTAACCCCAAAATCACAAACTTTGAATCCCTTTTTAAAATTCTTAACCATACATCCTAAGGGATCCGGAATCGTTGACTGCGACGCGCCCATATTTAACAGTGGAACGTCGTCGACAACGATTACTATACACGCGTACTATTCAACAGTCACACCCGTTTCCTCTGGCAACAGCACCACGTGGTATGGTTACCAAGTGAAACGTACACCATAACAATAAACACTCAGGGAATTCCCGTACACACACAGCTGCTACACCAGTCACTATATAATCAATATTATGCCCTTTGGCGTAACTACACAGTCACCCACGCTATAATTCTCTATATACGAATTACCCGTCTATAACACACCCAGTAACATCGTCTTTTACAAATAGCGGTTACAGTACGGTTAGCATAGGTCAAAGCACAAGTTAAGGTCACAATACAATTATTAGTGGTTATGGTGTTAAAACATGCAATGGACGACAATGATTAGTACTTATTATACAATGTCAGTAAATATACAGGGTTATGGTACCGTGCACTATAATACAGCAACACACTATTAACACTCTCGCTAGACGGCTGAGCTCGCGCTATCTAACAAGATATACACTTTACTAAAACAATCGTTAACACATTTACAATTCCCAACTAAACTATTGGCCAGTACCTTGAATGGACTACCTAAAACTATATACACCCGTTTTGGTTAGCCACACTGCCCAATCACCACATATACATAGCGAGCTAGAGATCCGAATTTACACAGGCGCCTCTTAGTCGCACTATACAACGAGCTAGAGATCCGAATTTACACAGGCGCCTCTTAGTCGTACTATCAAAAGTCTAGTGGGTTCCAAATTTACACGCCTTCCCACTTAGCCCAGATAGGATGAGAACTAGCGAACCGAATTTACACAGGCGCCGCTTAGTCTCCCGGTCCCTCCGACCTAGCGAACGTAATATACACCCTAGAACGCTAGTCTAGACAAGACACCGGTGTCCGGCTAGGGCTATCTTACACCAGGACCCCGCCTGACTAACCAAATCAAACGGTCTGACTAAAGAGCGTTCGATCGAGCGGTGCGCCTTCGCTCCTTCCCTCCGACAGAGGGGGCAGATACACAGATTCAAAAACCCCTTTGGGCCTACCGCACAATCGGTATACCCCTAGCGGGTCCTGCCGTCTAAAACAGCAGTTATCTTACCTCCTCGTTCCTGAACCTGAGTTCACACTCATCGACGGGGACACCCCAGCACTTCTCACGTAGAGGCCGATGATCTCCTGGACAACAGACCAGTGGCGCCGAGACGAAGGGAGGTCCACGCAGAAGTTCAGGGGTGCAGCCGTAGAGAACGTGGGCAAAGATAGACCGTCTCACGCCTCTGCCTCTCAGCTACCGTTGAACGATGAGCTTCCCGGCCAATGCACCAAATGATACCGGAGAAACTGACGGAAGCCAAGCACAGAGAGATGGACACAGGTTTCTTCAGGAAGGAAGAGATTCTTTATTGGATCACCGATCGGGACTCAGAGGGACTAGCGTCACCAAAATACAGCAAAGTCTGAGTACTGAATACATAGAGTACATTCCTTATATAGCACTGTAGCTCCTCCCACAATTAACTACACCCACACATACCCTTAACCTATTTAATGAATAGAGTCTAAACTCATCCATCCGGTCTAACCACGTGGCTCATCTGATACAAAGGAGAGGGACGCGTAATTCCAGTTCTTACATTCCTGCACCTGGTCAGTATAGTGATGACAGTATCTTAGCTACGTGTAATTAACCAACTGATACTACAAACACATATACATACATATGCCTTGTGGCAATCTTAGCCTGCTAAACTTGTATTTTACTGGAATTACATCACAATACTGCTGTTGTTTAACCCTGAACCAAGCATGAATCTTATAACAAAAATGTGCAGATGTAACCTATGCCGATTAATGGCCGGTATCTGCTGTTGTGGCAGTGCCGGCATGTTTGTCATCACTATGCACGTCAAAATAAAGAATTAAAACAAAAAACAAATTAAAAATACATAGTTTAGGAGATCGACATGCCCTTAAAGGGAAACTAGACAACCACTTTAGGTCATTGAAGTAGTCTGGGTGCAGTGTCCCTATTGCACTTAGTGCTGCAATTTAAAACATTGCAGTTCCAGAGAAACTGTACTGTTTACATTGCAGCACTAAGCCTGCCTCAAGTGGCTGTCTACCAGGTGTAGCAATAGTGCCAGGAATACAGCTTTGTATTCCTGACACTATAGTATCCCTTTAAGGAGAAAGCAGACTTCCATTGACACTGTCTGCTTCGTGATAATCCATCACTTGTGCCGGCTCGAAGGGAAGATATTTTTTGCAATCCGCCGCTTGCTGTATTACAGCGCGTTCCACCGTCTCGAGTCCAGTGTTTCACTGCGCTGCATCTCACTATTTTGACATTATAAGGGCTAGAATCAGGTAAACTATTTTTATTGCAGGTCCAGGAGAATCTCGTCACGGTTGTTCCAATCCACATCCTGTGAAGTTATAGTTACGAATGACTTTGTTCAATCAGATTCTGCTCATATACAAGCATTGGAACACATGGTGCATGCATGGCCATTGCTGCATCCCACTAATGTAGCTTCTCATACAGAAGCATTGAAACAAAGATAAAGAAGTAAGATAGAGAGCTTTAGGCACAAAATAGTAACTCTCTCTTTAAACAGGATGTTACGGTTTTGTTAGGCGAGACCTAGGTAGCAGCGGTAAGCCAAAAGCGAAGTACCAAAGAGGGAATTAGCAAATTAGGGGAAGCCAAGGTCAGGGGCAACCAGCGCAGGTTTACAAACGGAGTTACAGGCGAATAGGTCAAACATCAAGGAGACAATAGAAATCACAGATATGTACGCACTGGGAGCACAGTATAACTAAGCACTGAGACATGGTTAGATGTGGTTCCCAGTGCTCCCACACCATTGGTTAATTGGTCTCTGTCTTTAATGTCCCGTGCCCCTTTAAGATGCTGTCATTTGGGCGCACTTGAGCCCATGATGTCATTGTCATTCAGCCCCCTTTGTGTATGGAACAGTTCCAGATCGTGGTTTCACTGTGGGTTGCGGCAAGATGGGAAGAGCCGCGGCACTGCTGTTATACAGAATGAAGACGTCGGCCCTGTTTCCTTGAAGGTGAGAACACCGGAGCCTCCGGCAGGCACCAAAGAGGGATTGCCTTGGCCACGGCGAGGAAACCCCAGGTAAGTGCAAAGAAGGTCGTGACGCAGAAGCACATTTAGGAGAATCTATAGTGTTAGGAATACAAAATAGTGCCTTGTGTTCGACCCCTTCCTGCCCCTCCCCCCCAGCACATTAAGGGTTAAATAACCCTTTATTTTCTTACCCAATTTCAGCACCAATTTCCTCCAGCACTGAGTCGCCGTCTACCTCCTCTGACCTAATGCGTATAAACGGTGTGTGCCGCGCTCACGTTAGTCCTTCCCCAAAGGAAAGCATTGAATACTTTCACTGGATGTCCTCATGCAGACCGTTAGGACATCCAGCATCGTTTAAGGGAGCCAGACTACGTTATAATCCAGGAACGATAGGCAGGCTTAGTCCTGCAATGTATGTATTGCAGTTACTTAAAAACTGTGATGTTTTTACATTGCAGGATTATGGGGGACAGGAGCAGTGCACCCAGACCACTTCAATGAGATTAAGTGGTCTGAGTGCCTATAGTATCCCTTTAAGGGAAGAAGATCCCATTGTGGTGATGCATTTCTACAATAGTATAAGGTTTTATAGGAAGGTGGTGATGCTTTCTACCTTCTTAATGCTGAATAGGTAAGTGGCCTTGCACTTGTCTCTGTCACACACATCAACTTAATTAACATTTACAGGTGTGAATTAGAAATAATCCCACGCAAAAAGAGTGCTCAGAAATTGCTGGAAAACAGTCTATAACATTTTTTTACCCCAGAAAAGTCAAATTGTAAAGGTTCTTTTACATGTTAAGCCCTAAAGCAGGCATAGGCAACCTTCGGCACTCCAGATGTTTTGGACTACACCTCCCATGATGCTTTGACAGCAGTATGGGGGTAAGAGCATTATGGGGGATGTAGTCCACAACATCTGGAGTGCCGAAGGTTGCCTATCCCTGCCCTAAAGTATGTAACATTCTAACAAGCACAGATGCCTTATTTTGTAACAGTATGTTGTAACGTTTCCATGCATGGTTAGTTTAGCTCAACATGAGCAACTCTAACACACTGGGCAAATGCAGCTGGCTGGCATGAAACGATCTCTAAATCTGTTCAACGAATTTAATATGCAGGTGCAGGTTAGTACCACCCAAGTCAGGGGTAGTCAAGTAAATGCCTGATAAACCTTCATTAGAGCTTGTCAGTAGTTAGAGATCCTGTATCTGACTGCTCCTAATAGCAGCAGTATTTAACTTTAAGCAAGCACAGAAATACTTACTTTACCCAGTGCCAGTAATGCCCAGAGCTGAGATTTGTAAATAAAGAATCGCGGCAGCTTGAAGCTTGCCCATCCTAGCTGCCAATAAGGCACTCAGTTCCAGTTTGACTGCATTCAGTTTGTGCAGCTTGTGAATGTGTACCAAGCAGAAAAACAAATTGAATACTCGGTCAAAGTAATACTTGGTCATATGACTACAGCCCCCATAAGAAAGATTCGATCCAATGCTTTCCTAAGAGGAAATTCGATGCGCATGCGGCACTTGCCGCGCATACACATCAGGTCCCCAATGCTTCTTAATGAGGAGCATTAGAATGAACGGCACCACAGCAAATATAAAACCATGTCCTGTGCAGAATCCGCTTTCATTACAGGAAAAGACTTTCTAAAGGCTCTCTCACGCTTTGAAACCTCAGTAGAGCACCTTGATTGGATGGCTTCAGAGGTCTAAAGGTCAGGGCCACCATCAGGGGCTTGGCGGGCCCGGGCCCCACCTTCCCAACATGCACATATATAGCGATTATCGATATAATAAATATATATATATATATATATATATATCTCCATGGGAAAAAGAAAGTACTATTGGAATTCTATGGCGTTACATATCAGGACATAATAACAACCATCTGTTACTTAGCAGGTCTATACCACTATACACTGCAACCATTTGAACATGTTACATCCACTACACACACACTACATCCACTATAAAACACAAATATATATATTATATATCCCTCCCCTCCTCCCCTAAGCCCCCCACACACAGCACCCCTCCCCTCCCCCACACCCAGCATCCCTCCCCTCCCCCACACCCAGCATCCCTCCCCTCCACCCCTACCCCCCCACACATCACCTCTACCCCCCCACAGCACCCCTCCCCTCCACCCCTCCCCCCCACAGCACCCCAACCCCCGCCCAGCACCCCTACCCCCCACCCACACACCCAACATCCCCCCCCCCCCCACCCACACACCCAACACCTCAATATTCAGGTTTAATTGCTGTGTTGGCACTTTAAGGAAAAAAAATTGGCATGTATTGCGGTTTGGGCACTCAGGCTCAAAAAGGTTCGCCATCACTGCCTTAGGGGATGTCTGCATATTTAGCACATATCCCCAAAGGTGACATCTCTGCTTGGTGTGTGGAAGCCTGCGGTTGAAGCTGAAGACAAAAATACAGATATGAAGCTGTCCATCATGGGGGCTGCCATCTTCTTTGTACAGCTTCGGGCACTTCAACCACCAGACGTACACAAGAGAGTATAGCGGAGAGGTTGAAGGAGGATCTAGGGAGTCCATGGAATCCTCCATAACTCACCTATCACGACACACAAGAAGATGTCCATTTCTCCGATGACAGCAAGTTGAAACTTGTCAAATTAGTCAACTTCAGGCTTCTATGGAAGACAAATTAATCTTTACTTTGTCTTATGATTCCTTTTCATTGTGTTGGAATTTCAATGCCATCACTGGGTATCATTGGGTATTCATCATAAAATCATCTCTGAAATACTAATATTATTGTAACGGCAGAGTTACAAAAAATCTAGCTATACCTGATTTATAAAAAAAAAAAAAATTCACAGACAAATAAGATATGAAATGATACTCGAGATTGTATAATGTTTATGAGATGTTGACATGTTACAAAATAATTCCAGATCTGAAAACTCACCACAACCTTCTGCACCGCATCTTTGTTTAAAGCAGTTATGCACTCCTACAGATCCTCTTATTCAACCACAAACTTATATGTAATTACCACTACCGGAGGAGCAAGAGCATTAAAAAATTTAAAAAAAAAAAAAAAATTGGGGAAAAATTCTATAACATCTAATACATACAGATAAGACATCTGATACATTAGTTTAGATTCTTTACATATATCATTTGCTATGTGAACATTTTATATTGTGGTTAGTGAATTAAAGGAGTAAACTTTGGTAGGATATAATTATATAAAAAAAATTAGCAGTAAAGAAACATATTGAATTTATAGAGAGATTATACAAACTACAAAAGATTATACAAAAACTACACAATACAGTTTACAAAACGGAATTTTTGAAATGAAAAAATAAAATAAAAAAATGCTTGAAATGTATTCCAGAATATAATTTCACATAAAAAAAAAAAAATTACAAAATAAAAAATCAAATCACTTTTGCTTTCTGTTTTACTGCCCAAATAATAATAAATATAAAAAAAAAATTTGGAATCAATGTAATCACTTTTGCATGTTGTGACTTTCCAGTTTTGGCATTTGGTACATCACCATGGAAATCTATGTTCCATTTTAACCACCATGTTCTCTTTTCACAGTTAGATTTAAGCACATTGACCGGGAGATTTTTAGAAGTGCTGTGAGGTAATTACGTGCTGCTTCAGGATGGTTTGTTTCTCATGTGTTTAC